>NW_027185798.1:25806956-25830135 GCF_028583685.1 Petaurus breviceps papuanus
CCTTCCTTCCTTCCTCCCTTCCTTCCTTCCTCCCTTCCTTCCTTCCTTCCTTCCTTCCTTCCTTCCTTCCTTCCTTCCTTCCTTCCTTCCTTCCTTCCTTCCTTCCTTCCTTCCTTCCTTCCTTCCTTCCTTCCCTCTCAATGCTTGTTAGGTGAATGACTGACTTGTTAGCTTGCATCAGATTGGTTGTATTTCCCATTATTGAAGATGGAAATGAGCTCACATCTTTCCATGGAAGGGGCTTGCATTTGAAGGAAGAGACACTGTTATGGCAATGTTAGGATTTCAAATGTGGCTAGAGCTTAGATTAGCTGAAAGCATATTCAGTTTGTCTCAGGAGGCTGTGGCAGAAATGTCAAAATTTGATTTCATGAGGTATTTGAAGGCACCAAGAAACAAGACCCAAATTATGAGATTAAGAAACCTTTTATTTTAGCAAGACCTGTTCTAAGGGCTGGACCATTAGCTTTCAAGGGAAAATGAAGAGACATTTGCATTAGAAATGATACCGGAAGGGGAGAAAGTGTGTAGGCCATTGGTGCATACATTTACATTAGAGGAGAGAAAGTGTGATTTTCCCATGCTGGGTTTAAGGCATCTTTCAGGATAACAATCTTAATAAGTGGAATTTCTATAGCACTTTAAAGTCTTCGGAACTTTTCCCACCTTATCTTATTTGAGCCTTACAATGACCCTATGGGGTAGGGGTTACAAGTTTCCTGACCTTGTCCCTTCAGAGAAGGTGATTGTCACTGACTTCTACTGATACAGGCTCATCAAAGGAATGGTCATGTTAAAAATATGGGCCTTTATTTCAGAGAGAAGCCTGAGGTCACTAAAAAGCATTGAATGATTTCCCATCCTCCAGTAAAACAGAACCATTCCCATTTTGCTGGGGGAGGAAATGGAGGCCCAGAGAGGTAAAATGGTCTATCCCGAGTCACACAGCTAGTAAGTATCACTTACTAGGTAAGTGTAGGTAAGTAGGATTCACATTCAGGTCTTTTTGACCTCAAGTCCATTGTTCTACCCACTGCACCAGCTCCCTGAAGGCAAGGACCATTTCAGTTTTTGTCTTTGCTTTCTCTATTCCTGGAACAGCCCCTTGAACATAGAACATTTTTCAGATGTTATCTTACTTGATCGTCACAAAAACCTTGGGAGGTTGACTCTACTATTATAATGCCCAGTTTTACAGATGAGGAAAATGAGTCTGAGAGGTGAATTGACTTGCCCAAGGTCACACAGCTAGGAAGTGACGGAGGCAGGGCTGGAACTTAGGGCTTCTTGACTCATAGCTTGCATTGCACCCACAGAAGAAGCCCCTTGGAAGCGGAGGGGCTGCTGCAGATTTTTTTTGTCTTTGAAGCCCCAGTTCCCAGCATGTGCAAATAGCAAGGACTTCCTACATGTCGGCTGAATTGTTTGGATTCATAAGAATCCAGAGACGTGTATTAAAGGAGATCCATGGGCTGCTGCCAGGCAGGTGTTGTCAGGACTTGTCAGCTTGGAGCTAACTTGTTTCTTTAAGAGAATACTGTGGCTGAAGAAGTCTGACCGCCTCCCTCTGTTCCGGGCCATTGCAAGCCCCAATTCCCAAGGCCTCCTGTTGCAGAGCACGGAATTAGGGCTTATTGAATGTAATCCTCCCATTCACCAGACCCAGGGGGATTCAGGCATTTTTAGCAGCAGCGGGAGCACCTCAAGCTTGCTTATCCGCTGATATTCAGCCAATGGTCTTCAAGCCTCAGACTCTCCCTTCTGCAGCTGCTCCTGAGATACTTAATCTCCCTAACTGAGCTGCCCCCAGCTGGTCCCTACTAACTACGTTCCTGTTTATTAGTGACCACCTCCCACACCATCCTGACATCCTCTCAAAGTTGAAGAGAAGAGAATCTCCACCAGAAAACTTGCTAACAATGAAAGCTGTTCAAAGGCAGAATAGAATGCCACAGATGATAGTGAGTCCCCATGAAGGGGTCTGCAACTGGGGTCTTGATGATTATTTGTTGTAGAGGGGGATTGCTCTTCCTGTGGTGACTATTAGGGACCTTTTCAGGTAAGTGGAGCAGTGCACAGCACTGGGCTTAGAACCAGGAAGATCTGAGTTCAAATTTTACCCCAGACACTGATAATGCTGGGCCATTCACTTTAACCTCTTCCTGCCTCAGTTTCCTCAAATGTAAAATGGGACTTGTGATAGCATGTACTTTGCAGGGCTGTTGTGAGGATCAAATGAGATGATATTTATAAAACCCCTGGAACATAGTAGGTGTTTAATAAATGCTGTTTGCTTTTCTTCTCCCTCCTAGCTTGAGATCAATCAATCAATCAGTCATTCAATCAGCAAGTATTTGGCAAACACTTTCAGGAGCAGGCCTGCACAACCTGTGGACCCACTGGTGGGCCACTTGGTCCAACATATCTCAGTATCAACTTTAGGCAGCCTGCCCTGCAGTGGGAGATATTTCTTCATCAGGGAATTCCTAAGACCAGTGAAACCCCAAGTCCACTTTCTCTCCCTTTCCTTATGTGTTAGGCATTGCATCTGCAAATACAAAAGCAAAATAGTCTCTGCCCACAAAAAGCTGACATTTTACTATGTGCATCCATAGTCACAGATAAATCAGTGTAGGCTATATACCCAAAGTGCGCACAATGCCTTACTGGGGAGGCATACTACAAATAATCTCACTTATGGTACCTGCATAGTGGGGTAACTAAATGCCCTCCTTCTCACCAAGACAAACTTTTTGAAGACATAAATTTAAGAATTGGTGTGATATGGGGCAGCTAGGTGGTGCTATGGATTGAACCTGGGAGTTAGAAGGATCTGAATTCAAATCCAGCCTTAGACACTTACTAGCTATGTGACCCTGGGCAAGTCACTTAATACCAACTGCCTTCTCAAAAACAACAATAAAAAAGAATTGGTGTGATAAACTGTAGTGGAAAGACACTGGTGTTTTGAATTCAAATCCTGCCTCTGTCTACCTTCGTGGACTCAGGTAACTCACTTTATCTTGCTGGATCTCAGTTTCCTCCTCTATAAAAAGAGGAGGAGAAGACCTCTGAGAACCTTTCTCACTGTACTTCTATGATTCAATAAATAATAAATTCGTAGTGATGGAAAGAACCTCAGAGACTTTCTGGTTCAACCCCTTCATTTTAAAGAGGAAACTGAGATTCTGTACAGTGATAAAAGCTATTCCCTTAGCGTCAGGGCACCTGAGTTCAAGTCCCTGTTTTTAAGTACCCAAGAAATTCATGACCTTGACAAAGTCATTTCACTTCCTCTGTGTCTTAGTTTTCTTACCCATAAAGTGGGTGGAACAAAGTAATCTGGAAGATCCCTTCCACAAATAACATTTTAGTATTCTATGATTCCTAAGGATTTCTCTGAGATCACATAGATAAGAAAGAGGAAGCTAGGTGGCACAGTGAAGAGAGTTCTGCACCTGGAGTCAGGAAGATCTGAGTTCCAATCTAGCCTCAGATATTTAACAGCTGTGTGATTCTGGGCAAGTCACTTAACCACTCTTTTCCTGCCTCATTTTTCCCATCTGTAAAATGGCCTTGGCAATAGCACCTGCCTCTCAGAGTTGTTGTGAGGATAAAATGAGATATTTGTAAAGATGTTTGCAAACCTAAATATGCCATATAACTGCTTGCTATTGTTGTTGTGGCTATTATTCTTCTTCTTGTTGTCATTCTTAGTAGTAGTAGTAGTAGTAGTAGTAGTGGTGGTGGTGGTAGTAGTAGTAGTGGTGGTGGTAGTAGTAGTAGTGGTAGTGGTGGTAGTGGTAGTAGTAGTAGTGGTGGTGGTGGTGGTGGTGGTAGTGGTAATAGTGGTCGTGGTAGTAGTAGTAGTAGTGGTAGTAGTAGTAGTAGTGGTAGTGGTGGTAGTGGTAGTAGTAGTAGTGGTGGTGGTAGTAGTAGTAGTAGTGGTAGTGGTGGTAGTAGTAGTAGTGGTGGTGGTAGTAGTAGTAGTGGTAGTGGTAGTGGTAGTAGTAGTGGTAGTGGTGGTAGTGGTAGTGGTAGTAGTAGTGGTGGTGGTGGTGGTAGTGGTAGTGGTGGTAGTGGTAGTAGTAGTAGTGGTGGTGGTAGTAGTAGTGGTAGTAGTAGTAGTGGAGGAGGAGGAGGAGGAAGAGGGGGAAGCAGAGGAAAAGGAGGGGGAGGGGGAGGAAGAGGAGGAAGAGGAGAAGACTCCTAACTCCGAGTCTAGCATTCTTTCCACTATACCCTGCTGTGGGATTTTTTGGGCTTGTTTTTAAGAATGAGTGTGTTTGCTTTGTAAAACCCTGAAGTACTAAGTGGGTTTGGGTTGAGCGTCTTGAACAGAAGATTGGACAGAAGGCTGATATCTACAGATGCCTAATTTATTTCATTTCCCCTCTCTGGCCTGTTAAATACTTAGTAGCCCAGAACAGCCCCCATACGATTGTGATAAAATGCAGCATCTCTAAAGATTTGGGGTGAAATTGGTGGGTTTACCACCATATGTAAGGAACATATGTTTTCATTAGAGTGCAGGGATTACCAAGGGGAAAGGGGAAGGGAATAAGTCATTATACAGTGTCTACTGTGTCTACCATGTGGCAGGCCCTGGGTTAGCCACCTTACAAACACCATCTCATTTGATCCTCCCATCAACCTTGTGGGGGTAGGTCTTGTTATTATGTCCATTTCAGAGTTGAAGTGACTTGTCCAAAGTCACACAACCAGTAAGTATCTGAGGCTGGATTTGAACTCAGGTCTTTCTGATTCCAAGCCCAGTGCTCTATCCATTGAGCCACCTAGGCCTGCCTCTTGGGGTCTCTAGATAGAGGCAGCGGATGGAGTACCAGAGACAGAAAAATGCCAGACTGGATATGGGTGGCACTGATTATAACCCTACCAATGGGATGAACCTGAAAAAGCAGAAGACAGAAGGAACCATCCCAAGACAGACTACCCTTTCTCCAGACTAGCTGGAAACAGTAAAGAGATGGGATAAGAGATGCTGGTCATTCAGCTCCAGATCTAAGTGAACGTGGCAGACTCCCTGAGAACATCAAGTCTGGCTCCATGACCATGATGCAAGGAAATCTAGCTTAGACTCCAGAAGCATTAAAACTGCCCACTTATTCATTAAGCATATAATTATCTAGCATTACAAGGATCTATGTTCTATTATTATCTCCTAAATGAGATCCATTAATATTTAAAAGAGTTTTGACCTGGCTGTACACAGAAAACACCAAGTGGATGAAAGATACCTACAATCTAGACTTTGATATGTAGTTGGTTGGACAACCCATAGAGTTGTTCCATCAACCCACTCTCAGTTGGGTATAGCCTTTTGACTGAGATCAAGTTTTACAGAAAAAAAAAATCTTCTGTGAAGTTTGATTTGGTCAAAGGGCCACACTTGAGGACCTGGAGGGTCATATGGAGTCTCAAGGCTGCAAGTTCTCTTGTCTACCTCAGACAGACATTGTAAATGGACAATAGGATGGGGCTAGAATTGAAAAGGAAGGGTAAAATGCTATGGAGTTGATGATTGAATGACAGAACTCTTCTGAAAGTGCTTCCTATCTACCAGGCACTGTGCTAAGGACCAGGGATACAAATGCAAATACCTAAAGCTTACCTGCAAAGAGAGGAAGATGATACTTAGAGGGAAATCAATCAATCAATCAATAAACACTTATTATGTGCCTCCTGTGTCAGGAACTCTGCCAATAGATGGAAGGGGGGAAGATCTTGGGCAGGTAAGTCAGAGGAATGGTGACTGGAGTCAAAGGGTGATTGATTTACATGTCCTTTTGAGGAATGGTTGCGTTAATCTGATTACTGTCCTCATAGCTAGATTTGGACACAGGTGAGGAATGGGTAAACATGGCAAAGAGATAGTTGGGAAGTAATACGGTGAATCTGGGTACAGACAAGATAAGGTAAATTCTCATTAGTCAGAAGCCCAGGGTCCCAGTACTGGGAACTGAATTGCATTTGAGAAATTGAAAATGGCTTTTAATGATCCTGAAAGGCATGGTCACAAATCCAGGAAGACCTGAGTTCAAATCTTGCTTCTACATACTGGCTGTGTGACCCTGGCCAAGACCCAAATCTTCTCAGTGCTCTAGGCTCTCTCTAAGACTTTAAGTTTCAGAGAACATGCCAACGGACCAACGTCAGCTATCAATGTAGAGGGGAGCTCCTTATACCAGTAAAATCACAAGAGTCAATCCTGTCCCTTTAATGATCCCAAATTTCCCCTCGAAACAAAGACTTTTTTTTAACATCGGTATTACTTTGGTGATTCTATATGTCTATGAATAATTGAGTCCCCAAGTCTTCTAATACATCGGACCAGAAGAATTGGAGACTGGTGGGATGGCTTACCTCATGCCCAGATTGATGATGGGGAGGTCTATGAATTCCTGGCTTCCTGGAGAAAAGTGTCTTGGATCCTCTCCAGGGGCTCTATTATCAGACAAATATATCTCACTTTGTATAAATCTCACACAGGAAAAAAAATCCTAATATACTAAAAAAGATAAATTGGGTGGAGTATTAGGAGAAGGAAGAATAAAAAGTGCAGTTCCAGTGGAAAAAAGAACTATTTCAGGAGTCAAAGAACCTGGGTTCAAATCTTGCCTTTGAGATGACCTTGGGCAAATTAACTAACTTCCAAAGTGGGTCTCAGTTTCCTCAACTATAAAATATACACTTGATAACCTCTTCAGACCTTTCCAACCCTGAATCTATTATTATTAACAGTACTAAATACTGCATCTTGATAAAGGTTCAATAAATGTTTGTTGAATGAGTGACAGAATGATTTGTTTGTTGAATGAATAACAGAATGATTCACCATACAGTTTACCCACAGAATGAGCCCTTCCCCTCAAGAAACAGTTTGCTAGGGGTGGTTAGGTGGCACAGTGAATGGAGCACTGGCCTGGAGTCAGGAGGATCTGAGTTCAGGTCTGGTCTCAGACACTTTGACACGTACTAGCCATGTGACCTTGGGCAAGTCATTTAACCCCAATTGCCCTTCCAAAAATAAAAAAAAAAAAAACAGTTTGCTTTGACACTCCATCCTCTTTCCCCAGCTTGTAGTTGGAGGGCCCAGTGGTGAATGGGGAGTAACTATGAAAAGAAGGCAAAGCATTATGAGAGATCTCCTTAGGTCACCTGGGGAAAAGAGTTTACAGAAATGTGCTGTACACATATTTAAAGGACATGGACACAGGGTTAAGGGAGCCCCGCCCACAGCGCTCCCATTGTAAATAGATAAAGGGCTCTGGAGCTAAGCCAGAGGGAGACAAGCACATACACCAGGAATGCATAATAGAATGGGAAATCGCTGTGTAATAAAAGGAGACTAACTCCTTAATCTTTTCAAATTATGGGAAATACACCAAGGAAATAAATATGGGGAGAATTACAAAGCCTGGCTTCTTCCTGAAGCCACAGGAATTTTCTAGGCTAAGGGGGATGGTTTTGAAGCCAAACAACTTTGTCTTATTAGATAATCCCCCCCACTAGTGACTTTGCTATGGGGCCCCAATTCCCAGGATGCCTGGGAAGTCATAAAGCCTTAGGGCCTAAGAGTAGTGGGAGGTCTGAGATCGTAGAATTCCCCCCTGTTGTGCCCCTGGGCCTACAGCCCCTGAGCAGACACAACCCTAGTTTGCAAAGAGGCCCATAGCATTACTGCATAGAACTGAGTGAGAAAAAAGGTCCTCCTTTTAACGGGCTAAGATGCGTGTTGCTGCAACTTTTATTTACTGTGCCTGGCTCTGCAAAGTAGAAAAAGTCCTGTCATTACTCTGTTAGGTAAATTCTACTGGCTCCCTATTGCCTCTAAGAGAGCAAACAAATTTCTGTTTGGCATTTAAAAGACAAGCTTTTGCCTCTGCCTTCTCTCTGTCTTTGGCTCTGTCTCTGTCTCTCTATCTCTATCTGTCTCATCTATTTCTGTGTCTCTGTCTCTGTCACTCTGTTTCTGTCTGTCTCTCTCTGTCTCTGTCTTTCTGATGGCTGTCTTGGTTTGATTCCCTTTGTTCACAGAGTCTGATGAGAGACAGTGTAGTAAGGGAAGAGGCCTTGGGCCTACTGTCTTTGAGATTGACATGTTACATGTGAATACAGACCTTTCTTTGTCACTGTTTTTGTTTGTTTGTTTGTTTGTTTTAGGCAAAGGAGATTAATCTGGAGTCCACAGGATACCAAGCTGTCTGGGCAATTGGGCATTGTGATTTGAGGCCATGCTGGATCTTGCAGCCAGCCCAGTGTTAATGCCCTGAGGCCTGAGGAGCGACCATCAGGAGCCAAACTGGAGCGAGTTGAAATTGGACTCATCTGGCAGGATATGAACTTGGTGGGACCAATGCTAGATAGAAATTGTGCCAAATCTCAGTCTGCTCCCTCCAGAGACTGAGGTGATCTAGGGAGAGTGTGTCCCTGAAGTATAGGGATTGGAAATGTTTATAATTTTGTCCTTCCTATTATGTTCTAAGTAAATATCTCTTTGTAAAAACTAATTGATGGGGGCCGCCAGGTAGCACAGCGAGTAAGAGCACCGGCTCCAGTGTTGAGAACACCTAGAGATCGAATCCCGGGCTCAGACACTTAGCACCCACCCAGAAACACCTGGCCATGTAACCTTGAGCAAGTTACTTAACCCCAATTGCTTAGGGGCGGCCAGGTGGCTCAGCTAGTAAGAGCACCGGCTCCAGTGTCGAGGTGACCTGGATCAAATCCGGGTTCAGATACTCAGCACCACACCCAGAAATAATAACTGGCCGTGTAACCTTGAGCAAGTTACTTAACCCCAATTGCTTTAAAAAAAAAAACTAATTGATGGTGGCAGCTAAAGTGGCCCAGTATATAAAGCACTGACCTTGAATCAGGAGGACATGAGTTCAAATTCAGCCTCAGACACTAGCTGCGTGACCCTGGGCAAGTCACTTAACTGATTGCTTCCAAAAAAAAAAACCCCAAACAAAAACCAAAACTAATTGATGTGAATTGCTTAAGTGGAATTGGGTTACTAGTCATTGGTGGTTAATAGTGGGGAGAACAGGAGAGAGAATAGGAAGATGAATCTTCCTGACTCCAGGTCCACTGCACTACCTAGCTTCCCCATCTGTGTTGGTAGAGGGAGAGAGATCATGGACAAAGCCACAAGTAGGAAAGATTCAC
Organism: Petaurus breviceps papuanus; assembly: GCF_028583685.1. Lineage (NCBI taxonomy): Eukaryota > Metazoa > Chordata > Mammalia > Diprotodontia > Petauridae > Petaurus > Petaurus breviceps. Next base: position 25,816,149 of record NW_027185798.1, read on the forward strand.
AAATCCTGTAGGTGCAGGAAATGCAATTATCACCACCATTTTATAGGTGAAGAAACCGAAGCTTGGTTAAATGACTTGGCCAGGGTCACATAGCTAAGTGTTAGAGCCAAGATTTGCACAGAAACTCTCCAGAGTGGACAAGGGTCCACCATGCAGTTTTTCTGATCTGGATTTGTGTGTCTGCTCTCCAAGCACCAGCATAGCTAAATTCAGACTCATCCTGTGGTTGACTTAACATCACTGCTCCAGGGTTTCAGAAGTTTCTCATATGCAAAGGTCTCAGCTCCCTCATCATGGCTGGCTTCTGGTTGGGAGATAACTTGAACTGTAATTTCTGCTTCTGTGGGGTAGAAGAATCAGGGACACTCCCCAAGGATGACCCAGTCCAAGTGAGACCATCTGACCAGAAGCCAACCTCCCTGACTGAAGAGATAGATGGAGAGACAGAATCCAATGGAGACAGAGAAAAACAGAGACAGAGAGAAACAGAGAGAGGGACAGAGAGAGAGACATACACAGAGAGAGACAGAGACAGAGAGACAGAGAGACAGAGACAGAGAATGAGCTAGGTACAACATTTGCCAGAAGGCTGAGACCCAGGGTCTTCCTATATGGTCCTAAGGAGCTTATTCAGTTTCTGGGGAAGCCTATAACCCTATTAAATCCACTGAATGGCTGAGCAGGATAAGTATGCAGAAGGTGGTCATTTAACATTGGTGAAAAAAGATCTCACTTTGAAATGATTATTGCCAAATTGGTTGGCCACACAGTGATGTCATGGCTCAAGATTTAAAATACTCAGTAAGAAAGTGATCAGCAAACATATGTATTATTTATCTGTTTAGCTTTCTATTCCCAAAGCTAATTACTGGTTAGTTTAATAAAGGTTAATTCTTATGATTAGAGCTTTGAGTACATGACAGCATGTTAGCTAAAGCTGGTTCCCAGGAGTCATATGCAAGACTTGTGAATTAGCAACATAGACTCATTAATTATAACCAGGACTGGAACCCTTACTTGAATATATTGCAACTATTCTGAGCAAAGTAAGGTTGTGCAGAAAGGAGAGCCGATAAATTTGCTAGCTATTATTCTCTTACTACACACATCACCTATAATTTAGTCTTTGGCGATAACAAGAACAGAAATAGGAAGACCAGGGAGGCCCTGGAGAATACCTTGAAATAGAAAGCGTTTGTCTTTTTGCCCTTTTTCTTCCTCTTTCCATCTTCCTCTCACCTAGCTTGGCATCTCTGACTTGTGCCATTTCCCCCTGCCCCTTCCTGTCCCCTCCCAAGGCATTTATCCTGAGCCTCATTTCTGCAAGGCTATGCTTGCTCAGCTAACTCTCAGGTTGCAAAGCAGTCTAGCCCTGATGTTAGCTGACTAGATGATCTATCTCCAAGGTTCCTTCTAGCCCTAAAATTCTGATTCTTTGATGACAGATCAAGGTCTCCCAGGAGTGTATACATTTTAATTGGAACTTCCAAAGAAATGCATTTCTATGGACGGGTTCAAATACCATGCCAGGCAATGGGGGAGATATTGTGGGAGTAAACAAGCAGGGAACCTTCCCAGACTACTTAAATCATGCAGTGAAGATAACAATCATTTGGGTGATGGTAGCAGGGCATCAATCCTGAGCATAACAGCTCTGGGTTTCACCATGAGGTCCCATAGTCAGGTCAATATCAACACAGCTGTGCCCCTTAGTATAAGGCAGGTGGTTTCAACCCTATCCAGCAGCTCTGAATTTCCCAACTGAGTTTTCCATCTGCCTTCGATCAATCAGCCAACCAGCCAATACATTTTTATGAATAGCTGCTGTCTGTGAGGCAGTATGCTAGGCACTGTAGGTGATACCTAGTAAATCCAGGACATAATCCTTGCCCTTGAAAAGCTTATAATCTAACTGGGAAGAAAAGACAGAAGGGACAATACAATAAATGAAATCACAAGATATTTATACAACAATGCAAGCACTAGAGTACAGAATGTCAGCCTTGGAAGGAAGGTGAGAACATAGACTGTCCAAGATGGAAAGGTCTTTAGAGCAGAGTGTTTGCACATAGAACATCAGAACCAGAAGAGACCTCATAACAGATGCTAGATTATTAAGAGTTGGAAGAAATCCCTGAACACAGAATGTTAGATGAGTAAGGCAGAGTTGGAGAGGATCTTAGAATGGAGAATGTCAGAGCTGGAAAGGCTCTTAGGAGAAAGGATGTTAGAACTAGAAGAGTTGTTAAAATCTACTATAGGATGTCACAGCCCAACGACAGCTTAGACACCTCATTTCACAAAAGAGGAAATTTGAGCCCAGAGAAGGAACATGACTTGTCTCAAGACACGATTTCTTGGTGACTCTCGGAGTCCAATGTTTCCTTCATTAGTGCCTAAGTGCTGGCTGAGAGACTAAGGGACACAGAGAGACTAAGCTCACAGTGAGGGAGGGACATGGTGAAATAGATGGGCAGACGTTGTCTGCCTTCTTCTCAAATCATGGAACTTCCTGTGGTGACTGGCCTGGAGCTGGTGATGAGGGTAATCAGAACTTTGAGGACAGCATCTCTATGAAGACTTTTTTCCACCCTTTCTCTAACAATGTAGAATTGATTTCCTTTTTTTTTTCTTTTTAATTTTTGCTTTTTGGAGGGGGAAGGCAGGGCAATTGGGGTTAAGTGATTTGCCCAAGCTCACATGGCTAGTAAGTGTTAAGTGTCTGAGGCCAGATTTGAACTCAGGTCTTCCTGACTCCAGGACCGGTGTTCTATTCACTGTGCCACCTAGCTGCCCCCCTAGAATAGATTTCTTAATCATGTGAAATGCATTCATCAGTACTGAGCTGTTAGCTTTCACTGATGGGGGGTTGCAGTGATCAAGGAAGAGAGAGCTGTATGTAGTTGACCTAAACGACAATATTTCCAGTTAACTGAATGGCCTTGCTTGGCTCGACCGTGCCTCAGGAGAGCCAAGGGTAATGAGATGCTTTGAGATCTTTTTCTGGTGTGGCTCTTTGTCCTAGTACTTTTATATTTTTAAGCTTTCATGATTTGCCAACATGGTAATTGCCTTTCATTATCATTTCCAAAGAGGGCTGGGAGAGCGTGTGTGTGTGGGGGGGGGGGGAGACAGAAAGAGGGTGAATATGGAAGAAATATGTTTGAAATGCAGTTGATATTCTTCTTTCTACCAAAGTACTTTCTGGGAAGCTGTTTCAGAGATCACAGAAATAGGAGAAGAGGTCATTCCCTTGCTTTCCAGCAAGACTAAATTTATATCCTTCCAAATACATATGACTTCACAGAATTATAGAATTTCAGCAAAAGAAGGGCCCTTAGAAACAATTTAGCCCAGGGGTGGGGAACCTGCTGCCTCAAGACCACATGTGACCCTCTAGGTCCTCATGTGCGCCCCTTTGAGTGAATCCAAACTTCACAAAACAAATCCTTTTTATTAAGGGGATTTGTGGCCTCCAGGCTTCAGTTTCCCCACCCCTGATTTAGCTCAATTTTATCACTTGACAGATAAGGAAACTGAGGCCTAAAGAGGCAAAGTATGATAATTACACACGTCCATGTCCTATTCTCTTGAAAACTTCTTGAGAACAGTGACCTTCTCTTATTCAAACTCTATAATCCCCCTACTATTTAGCCCCATATTCTGTATACAGCAGATACTTAATAAACATTAGCCTCTTTTTGCTTCCATTTCTTCCTCTGTGAATGGAGAGGGTTGGACTAAATGTCCTCTACGAGCCCTTCTAGTTCTTCCAGGTCTAACATGCCGGCTCAAACAGTCATTTGGTGTGTGTGTGTGTGTGTGTGTGTGTGTGTGTGTGGGGGCGGGGTTCTTTATCCATTTTCAGTCTATGATTATGTGATGTTAAGATCACTCAGCCAATCAACAGTACAATGAGTCAAAGCCTCTTAATTGTCCAGGTCATCAGAGAGGTTTCGGGATGTCTTGGATAAAGAGCTGGACTGGAAATCAGGAAAGTCTGCATTTGAACCCTGCCCCTGGCACAACTAACTGGGTGACCCTGGACAGGCAAGTCACTTAACTTTTCTGAGCTTTGGTTTCCTCATCTGTAAAATGGAGACAAACCCATGTTACCTACCTCACATGAGACTTAAATGAGATAATGTATTCAAAGTGTCTTGCAAGCTTTGAAATTATAATCATTCTCTCCCTATGGCTCTTTAGGAATATGGTGGCCTCCTGAAAACATGGCTCTGGACAGAGATTCTGATTAGGCACAGCTTGCGGGCCAGGTACTCAAGGTCAGGGATTCCTAATCAGCTGAGTGAGCTTCAGGAACCAATTAGATCAATGAGAAGCAAAAAATAAGGCAGGATTCAGTTCACCTTTGAATGAAAAGTGATCAGCACCCGAAGCTTATGAAGGAACAGTAAGGAAAATAAGAATAACAATGATTAGCCAAGTTCAATGATCCAGGCAAAGAAAGGATAGCCATTGGGTGGAAAGGGGGAAGATCCTGGTTCTTGTGCTGGCTTTGGGAAGTCCCTTTCCCTCTTGGTTTCCTCACCTATCCAGGGTAGGGTGTTGGACTAGAGGGATGGTGTCATATAGATCACATGTTGACTTAGAAAACCACAAATGAACATTATCTATGTTGTATTATAATTTAAAATTGAAAAAATTAATTTAATTTTTTTTTGTTGTTAAACGGTTCCCAATTACATTTTAATCAGGTTTCAGGCAGCACGTGGGGAAGTTTTGTTGGAGGATAATTTGATGCATCTGGACTGGAAGACCTCAAAGCCTTTCTTCATCTTTTTTAGCTCTAAATGCTATGAGTGGCTGATTATACAAAGTGAAGAGAAAAATGGGGTGCCCTTACAAAATACTCTAAATCAGGGTTTCTTCACCTTTTCTGTGTCCTGGGCCCCTCTAGGAGTTGGTCCAGTGAAGTCTATGAATGCTTTCTCAGAACAATGTTTTTAAATGCATAAAGTGGAATAAATAGGGTTATAAAAGAACCCCATTTTATTGAAATGCAATTTGTAGTTGTTTGGTTATATCTGTCTCTTTGTGACTTAATTTGGGGTTTTCTTAGCAAGACACTGGAGTAGCTTGCCATTTCCTTCTCCAGTTCATTTTCCAGATGAGGAAACTGAGGTAAACAAGGCTAAATGACTTACCCAGGGCCACAAGCTAGTAAGTATCTGAGGCTGAATTTGAATTCAGGTTTTCCTGACTCCAAACCTTGTACTCTATCCACTGGTCTACCTAGCAGTTATGCAATTATCAAAATAGTAAATAAATATCAGAAATGTAGTTATCAAAATAGTAAACAAAACAAGTTTATGGACCCCAGGTCAAGAAGCCCAGCACTAGGGGAATTTCAGGGCAGAGAGATCACTTTCAGCTGGGGTCATCTTGGATCCCTAGGCCAAACCTTGAAGGAATGGGATTTCAGTAGATGAAGAAGGGGATGGTCTCTAGGATTCCTTCCAGGTCTAACACGCCAGAAGGCTCAAACAGCCATTTGGGGTGAGTGTGTGGGGGGTCTCTGTCCATTTTCAGTGCCTGCCATTCCTGCAAGGCCAATAGAAGGAATCTTGGTTTAGGAGGCAGGAGCACTGGGTTCTAGTATTCGTGCTGTCACTAATGTATTACAGCTTGCTAAGTCTGTTCTAAAATTGGAACACGCACATCTCGCCTCCTGCCTTCTCCAGCAGGGCCTGATCGTGCTGGAGTTGCTAGGGAAGAAACATAGCATGCAGGGCTCCTTCTCTGAGACTCCTGGGTGACAGTTTGGGGTTAGGGGGAACTCCAGATGGCAAGGACCTAGCTCTTCTGAGTCAGAACACATGCACATGAAGGCTTGGCCCCTCCAGCTGACACACAAGTTGTGCAAAGTGAATAGAAGGTGGGCTGTAGTGAGAAGCTGGTCTCATCCCAGAGATTCCTGAAATAGGGAGCTGCCCTAATGCAATACAGGCATTTGCTGAGAGACGAGGAATTATTTGAAAAAGATGCTGATGGCATTGGGTAGAGGGAGCAGTAGCACTTAGAGGTAAAATACTGGAGGCCAGTTGAGAGCTATCAGAAGATATCGGCAACTTTAAAATGACCAAAGCAGTCAGTGGGTGATTATGATTGAATTTACCCAAATCCTATTCCTGTATGCTGGTTGTAGGGAGAGAGGTTCTCTTGGAAGAGGGAAGGAGGATGGAAGAAAATAAGCATTTATTAAACACCTACTATGTGCCAGATGCTTTACCATGATGATACAACAGAGGAGGTTTCTGGAGGAGGAACCCCCATCTTAACTGCCAGAAAAACCACTGGAAAAGTCTGCTTGATGAGGGCCATCATTGACAGCTTTAAAATATCCTGGATGTGGTGCTGGAATGGAACTCAGAGGACTTTTAATATCATTTTATAGATCAGAAGTCTAGAGAGATCAAAGGATTCATTACAGGATCAGAGATTTAGAGCTGGGAGGGCTCTTAGAGGACTTCTAGTTCTACCATTTTACAGATGAGGAACTGAGGCCCAAGGAGGTCATTGGATTGTAGGATCCTGGATATAAAGTTGGAAGAGACCCTAGAGCCCAACCCTCTCATTTCACAGATGAGAACACTAAGAGATTAAATGCCCAGCCCAAAGTCGAGTCAGAGAGTGAGCAGTAGAGCTGAGATTTGAACTCAGGTTCTCTGACCCTAAAGCCATTTTCCCTTGAGCTATCCACAGGCTGGGTTGGAATAGTGACAAGAGCCAGAGTCTTTCTGCAGTGGCACTTAATTTAAGGCAAGGCCTTCCAATCAAGAGGAAAGTGAAAAAGGGCCTCTGGCTGTTTAATGGTTCTCCTCTTATGAAGCTCATGATTTATGCAAACATATGTCTCTGGGCTCCTTGGGCACCTGAGGAAAGGGTAGCGTGCAGGACAAGAACCAGAAAGCCCCACCTGTGTAGCAATGCACCAGTCTTAGAAGATTCTGCACGGACATTTCCATTGATGTGAAAATCACCTGCTGCAGCCCTGCAAAGGGATGTGTCTAGATGTGGGAGCAGGGCAAGCCTTCAAATGTGTATTTTTCTCCCCCTCGGAACAGAAATGTGAGAGAAACTATAGCAACCTCGAGACTTCATTCCGGCTTCTGGATGTGAGGAGGGGGGAGGAGGAGGGGGACAGAACAATGGGTATCTGCTACCCAAAGATGGGCATGCTCTCTTTTTATCTCTTTTCAGCATCTCTGTGGTGAGGAGGCAGAATCTTATCAGAGCAGCATCTTGTGACTGGGTGTCTGTATGCCAGCTTCCTACCCTTTCCCTTCCCCTCCCCTCACTTGCCTCTACCCTTTAAAAAAATTTAATTTTTATTGACAGCTTTTGTTTTAACATCACCTTTACTTCTAAATATGTCCATCCCTCTCCATCCATCCCTCACAACAAAGAACGGAAAAGAAAGAAAAAAAGCAGTTTAGCAAACCTATCTATTGGCCACATCTGACCATGTAATGGATACAACATTCCACAGGCACTGTCTCCCACCTCTGCCAAGAAGGGTGGGTGTGTACTTGCCTTTCAAACAGGGCCAGCTATCATGCTGGCAGGACACGAGAAGTTTACAGTTGGTCTCCTTGGGATGCTTCATACATAGGATACACAGCCAAGGGCATAAGGGTCAAGAGGACCCCATTTCAAACTCTATTGCTTTCACTTACCAACTCAATGACCCTGGGCAAGTCACTTAACCTACATGGGTTTCATTTCCCTTATCTGTAAAATGAGAGTGCTGAACTAGATAGCCTTTCATCCTCCAAGTGAGGGATTTCCCCCTCAGAAGTGATATAGTCCTTAAGTTTCATAAGTCTCCAGGGTCCTAATCATGTCACATTGTATATTAGTATAGCATGGTACCCCTCATAGAGAGATGAGTTTGGATTCAGAGAATATCGATATCCCAGCTCTGCCACTCACTATCTGTGTAACGTTGGACAATTCTCTCTACCACTTAGGGCCTCAGTCTCCTCATCTACAAAAAGATAGGGTTATTATGTTATCTGGTCTTGAAAGCTCTATGCGTCCTTAGGTCTATGGTCCTCTAGTCATATGTGTTAATGCTTTGAGTTCAGACAATTTTTTTCAGTCATGTCTGATTCTTCATGACCCCATTTGGGGTTTTCTTGGCAGGGTGGTTTGCCATTTCTTTCTCCAGCTCATTTGACAGATGAGAAAACTGAGGCAAGCAGGGTTAAATGACTTGCTCAGGACTGATAGTAAGTGTCTGAGGCCAGATTTGAACTCAGAAAGATGATTCTTGTTGACTCCAGGTCCATTGCTCTGTGCACTCTGGTGCCACCTAGCTGCCCCCTAAGTTCTTCAGTTAGTGTTTGAGTCCCTGACTAAATTCTTGAGGGCAATGTCTATATCTTATCTTAATTTCCCTGTAGTGTTCTGAACCAAATGGATGTTTAACAAATGTCTGATTGAAAAACAAACATATCAGTCTTGCTCAAAGTTCCTGTATCTTCCCCATCACCACCTATGTCTCATCATGGTAAAAATTCAGTGCAGAGAAGCTGTTTCACTGATGCCTCAATTTTCTTTAGCTCTTGTGCAAAAGTTCTTATTGTGATTCAACCTTCAGGTAGTGTCAGATTCATAGGAGTATAAGATCATTGGACCTTAAATTTAGAGCTGAGTGGGACCTTGGAGAGCATCCATTCCAATCTCCTCATTAAGATGAGGAAACTGAGGCTCATTGAGGTTAAGGAACATGTCTGAGGTCACCCAGGTAGTGAACCAATGTCGGGTCTGCCATTTGAACCAAGGTCTTCAAAGGATCTCAGGGACCACAAACCTATCCCATTTTCTGCTGTGTCACATCCTAGCTCCAGCTGAAGCCTCCTTCTCTACCTTGGGAGAGGAGGGAGGATACTGAGAGAGAACAGAATATCACTCTTGGCAAGCTGTACCAATCCCAGTCAATTCTCACACCCCACCCCTCGGCACAATCCCAAAGAATCTTCAGAAATAGACTCCCTTTGACAGCTGATCTGTCTGTGAACATGTTGTACACAGCTCTGCTTCTGACTCTGGACTTCTCCACCATGCTTCCTTAGCTGCCTTCTTGACCTGGAGCCTCTCTCTCCTGTGCCCCATTTCTCCCATTGGTTTGTCCCTCCTGGAGCCAACAGTTTGAAGAGGGACCCCGGACTGGCCATCATTCATTCCTTTCCTGGGTCTGCTTCTGTCTCTCTGGATGTCATCAATGCTATGCCTCCCTCTGCACAGGCACTCTCTGCTCTCCTTACTTTTCAGCTCTTTTTTCCTGCGATGTCTTTCCCATTAAAATATAAGCTCCCTGAAGGCAAAATGATATGTTTTGTGGGTATATTTATATCACCAGAATTGAGCAAAGTGCATAACAAATATTTGATGCTTAATAAATGCTTGTTTACTGAAATAGAATGTAATGGTGCTTAATAAATGTCTTTTTGATGAAATAGAATATAAGTAACTTGAGGTCAGGGGCTGTCATTTTTGTTTTGAACCCCCAAATCTTAGCATCATACCTAGCATATAGTAGATAATAAATACTTGCTGACTTGAATAGAAAGTATTGCTTCTCCCATCTACCTCTTAGATCTAGCGACCATCACAGGTCAACTCTTATGTCATTTTCTATGTGAAGTCTTTTGTGATCCTTATAGCTCTCAACATTTTTTTCTGTCTTCAAATGATCACCTGGGAAAATTAACTCTTTTGTCCCATGTAGTTTCATTTATGATTTCTTGAAATAGAGCTCTGGAAAACCAGGCTTTGATAAAGTCCACTGGGATTCAAATGGAAATACTTGACCATGCCTTAAATGCAAATCACTCTGGCTTTCACTGATTGGCCAATAACAGGTTCCAGCCCAAGCCTCACTCCATCATTGTTTGGGTTTTGATGATTCAGAGTGAGTGTAAATATCAAGTGTTTCTGTACTGGTCAGAAACCCTGAGAATCTTCCTTTCCTAGTTTGATTATTTTTTTTGAGTAGGCAAACTAGGCTTTCTTTTGTCTCATTTCTGACCTAGTCTTAAATCACTGGGTGTTGCCTCAAACTGACATTTAAAAAGGTCAAGGTCTCCCACTGCATCTGTTGTCATCTTCAGTCGTTCTGACTTTTGTCTTGCCACTGGACTCAGATGACCCCGGAGGACAGAATGAGGCTGATGACGTTGCATAGCCCTGTCTCACTTAAATCCAATTCGTCTACAAGTCAAGACATCAGACCTTCTAATGGCATTAGTCCTCTTTGAGAACAATGGACAAACAACAATATACTTAGCTGCTCACATGCAGTATTCCTCCCCACGCCCCTCCCCCAGAAGAATGTAAGCTCCTTGAAGGCAGGGGATATTTTTATTTTTGATGATATTTGCACTGCCTTGCTCATGGTAGGGTCTTAATAAATGCTTTTTTTACTCTTTGGATTAGATTTCCATACTACAGACATAAATCTTTGTGGTACACAGTGCTATTCTCCTTTCTCTTCTATTAGATCTCTCTCTCTCTCTTTTTAAATAAAGTATAACTTTCTATTGCCATACTCCCATCTAGTCATAAGGTCCATCCACTAAGTATCCATGATTCCTCTAGTGTCCTATTTATTTTCTTGTGTCAAAATTTTAAATCTTTGTTTTTTGCCCATGGACAGCTAGGAGTCTGCCCATACACATAGGAACTGCCCATACACAGCCATAGTGTACAAAGTGCCAGGCTTGGAGTTAGGAAGACTCCTCTTCCTGAGTTCAAATCTGGCCTCAGACACTTAATAGCTATGTGACCCGGGGCAAGTCACTTAACCCTGTTTGCCTCAGTTTCTTCATCTGTCAAATGAGCTGGAAAAGGAAATGGCAAAATTCTCCAGTATCCTTGCCAAGAAAACCCCAAATGGGTCAGACATGACTGAAAATAACAATTACAAAACTTTGTTGTCATATACTTTAAGTTGTTCTATATTAATGCTTAACCTTTTTTGGTGTCATGAACGTTTATGGAAGTTTGGTGGAGACCACGGACCCCAGCTTGGCATCATATTTTTATTTGCATGAAATAAAATATATAATTTAACCAGTTTTCACTTAATGTAAGTGGACTATTCTTTGGATCTCCCCTGCAGCTTTTGGTCCTGGCAACAGGCTGCAAGTTGAATTTGAGGAACATAAATTTACATAAAGTGAGAACTGTCTGTATTGCAAAGGGAACAAATCATATTGAAATACAGTTCACAAAACATTTTTTTAAAAGTTCACAGATTCTTTGGCTTCAGACACTTACTAGTTGTGTGACCCTGGGCAAGTCACTTAACCCCAACTATCTCAAAAAAAAGTTCATGGATTCCAGTTTAAGATCCCTTGCTCTGTTGATAACTTATTTACCTTGATCTATTGATAACCAATGCATTTGTATTTAATAAGAATTTATTAAGCACCTTCTATATGCTAGACTTTAGAGATATGAGAATTAAATGAAAATAGTCCTTGCTAATATAGGATAAAATGCTCCAAATAACTAATAATTAGATCAATGAAAATGAAAGGGGTTTTAATTTTTTTAATTAAAAAATTTTTTAAATGTAAAATTTAAATTAAAAAAATTTAAAAATTAAAATTTTAATTAAAAATTCTGGGGTTTTAACTCACACCCAACAGATTAGCAAAAATGACAGAAATGGCAGGTGGAGAGTTGCAGAGCTGTGGGAAGATCATGCACTGTTGGTTAAACTGAATTGGTCAGACCATTCTGGAAAGTTACTAGGACCTGCACCTCCAAAGTCAGTAAAGTGGCGATACCACTACAGGCCTATAACCCAAAGAGTTCAGAGACAGAGGGAAAGGATACATATCTACAAAAACATTTATAGCAGCTCTTTTGGTAATGGTGAAGCATTGGAAACAAACTAGCTACTTATCAACTGGAGATTGGCTGAACACATTCTGATATAGGAATGTAATGGAATTTAATTGTACCACAAGGAAGAGGGAAGAGAATAAGTCTTTATTAAGCAAGCCCAAAGTGCCAAGCATTGTGCCACACACTTTACAAATATAGTTTCATTGCATCCTCACAACAACTCTGTGAGGCAGGAGCTATGATTATCCCTGTTTTATAAATCATCAAACAGAGACATAGGGAGGTCAAGTAATTTGTTGAGATCATATGGTTAATTAGGATGTGTGCCTAGTAAGAATCTGAGGCAGGTTTCGAATTTAGGTCTTCCTGCCTCCAAGTCTCATACTCTGTTTACTGCTCTCCCTAGCTGCCTGAGAACTAGCAGCCAGGTGACTCTGGACAAGTCATTTAACTTGTCTGGCAGAGCAGAGGGAAGTTCCATAAGGACATAACTGCTTGTGACTGACTTTCCTATTATTGCACCTCAGAATTACTGGGCACTTCCTCCTTTATGGTGTTTCTACCTACATCACAACTCTGGTCTTAAGAATGTCCAGTTTTCTAGTTTTATCTGGGCAAGTTTCTCCCTCCCCCTCATTTTGCTCTAAAGTTTTCTCGGCTGGGTTAGTGACCCTTCCTGCCAAATATATTTTCTCCAGAAGATATGTATTCAGTCCTATGCCAAGGGCCCATCATTATGGTACTATAACCTCTATCATTTACAAAATAAATTCTGTTCTCTGACACCATTTTCATAGTCAGTTTTTATTTCCTGAATTATCTTTTTCCTTCCAAAATCAAGACTGGTGGAAGAGATGGAAAAGCCACCTGTGTCCTCTAGCCCTTCCTCCTTCTCCCTAGGTCTTCGAAGGGCCCTAGCAATGCCTTCCAGGTTTCTTCTGAGTCCATCAGCAGAAGAGTGTGGTGGTCCTAAGGACCCTTGGCAGGCTTGCCATCACAATGTGGATCCACATTCCAGGAAAATGGCAGAAAAATCTATCCTAATTATATAGGTAAAGTCTATCTTTATATCCCTCAGCAGGAAGTCACCAGCACAAGTACAGACCATTGTAACTGGATTCCTCCCACCTGCTGGGGCCTAAGAATTCCCTTTACTGTTGCACACTGCAGAGCATACTGATTCTTCTCACACAATTGATGGGGGAACAAAACTTCATGTCTATTATATAGTTCTACTGTCGGAATAGCAGGTCCAAAGAAGAAATGGTACAAAGTGCTCAGAGAGCTGTGGTCAGATCCTGCCTGAGATACTAGCTGTACAACTCTGGGAAAGTCACTTCACCACTCTGTGCCTCAGTTTCCTCATCTGTAAAATGAAGGGGTTAGATTCTCTTACCTCCCTGTCCTTTCTCAGGCTGTTCTCCATTCATGGAACGCCTTCCCTTTCCATCATTGTCTGCTGAGCTCCTCCACATTCATTAAAATCTCTCTCAAATTCCTCCTCTAGGAAACCAAATGGTCTTTGCTATTTGTGTCTACCTTCAGTTCAGTTCACGGGATCCCAAGATCACTGGATCCTTTCCAGTTCTAAATCTGTGATCCTTGATGCCATATGTCTCTGGCTTTTGATTGCTGAGAGCATTTGTCATGAGCATAGCCATGTCTAGAGGAAGACATCAGCTTTGGCCATACATGTTTATGGCCAAGAGATGGAGTTAGTTGCCTCAGCTCTTTTGCCCAGGGCTGCTTGTAGCCTTGGGCCATTTCATCATTGATCTAGAGCTAGAAGGGACCTCAATCCAATCTACTTATTTTACACAGGAGGAAACTGAGGCCCAAAGAATTGGGTTGGTCAGGGCTAATGAGCTCCTCAGGATGAAGAGCTGGTGCTTTGCCCACTTTGACACACTGCCTGTTATTAATTAGCACAGATATTCAACATACAGGCTCCTACTGTCTGAACAAAATAATGCAACCACCTACGTACACTACTGGACTGTAAGAGCACAAATATGTGAGTAGTTGGGGGGCTCTTAACAAATAGCTACTCAGAGTCCTGTTGTAAGGGTTATGGGATTTAAAGATCTCCCATGCCCCATGGACGTGC
>NW_027185798.1:25830145-25884140 GCF_028583685.1 Petaurus breviceps papuanus
TTATGGGATTTAAAGATCTCCCATGCCCCATGGACGTGCTGACATAGCAGAGCAAGAGAAAGTGAAAAGCCAAGCTAACGGTCCTGCGGTTGGCAGTTGGTGGCGGTTGCCTTTTTTTTTTTTTTTTGAGTTAGGACCCCTGCTGAGGACTGCCAGGGGCCGGAGCTGCTGGGAGCGCTCTTCCAGGACACTGGGTGGTTGCTGTGAGTGGGGAGAGGAGGACCTTTGCCTGAGGTAGCCTGTTCTGTTTTAAAGGCTTGAAAATGTGGGTGCTTTCTACTTTATCTACCTGTGCCAATGTCATAACAACTCTGATGGCTTTCACTTTCTGGTTTTGGGACTCAGTCTTTTGGTATCTTAATAAATTTTCTAGTTTATTTCCCCAAATGGCAAACCTGACGTATTTTGTGATGGATAATTATATCAGCATATTTGTAATCTCTATAGGCATTGTGAATATGGCATTGCTGATACACCTGTCCAGGTAATCAAAAGGTCCTTCTCATAAGCAAATCCCCAAAGCAAAATACTAACCTCCCAGAATTTCTATATAACAAAGATCAGGCATCTGATTGGCTGAGTCCAAGGAGCTTGAACATCCTTGTGTCTCAGCACTTAATTGGAAACTCCCCTTAGCCCAGAGCCTAATTACCTATGGGCCAGGGCTCTATGTGCCTATTAATGGGCATGGAAGATCTTCAAATTCCATTAACGTTACAACATGGCTGATGTAATCTTTAGAGGACTGTCTGTAATTTCAGTGAGATTCAGAATTTGGCATGAAGAGAAAAGTCAGGTAAAGTTTGAGGGTATGATTGGCTGTCATGGATCAGCAGGTAGAGGGTGGGTGGTGGTGTTTGTGGGCCCTTCCTTTGGGAATGGCATCTGAGGAGCTATGAAGTATGCCTCTTGAGGTTTTGTGTTTCTTCTGCATCAGGAGCCAAAATCCAGTTGGTACCTAATGTCCAGTACTGGGCACCTAGTAGGAGAACCTTTGAGGAATAGGAATCTTCTCCACAATACTAGTGATACAATCTCTGTTTGAAAGCCTCTGGGGATGGGGAGCTCACTATTTCTTTTTTCATTTTGACAGGTATAATCATTAGAAAGGAGGAGAAGGAATGTTATAATGGAAAGTGTTGAATTTGGAATTGAGAAGATGAGTTCAAATCCTGCCTCAGACATGTAGTAGCTGTGTGACCCTGGGCAAGGCATTTGACTTTTCTCAGCTTCAGTTTCCTTATTTATAACATGTGGGGATAATAATAACTCCTGCCTCATTTGGCTGTTCTGAGAGTCAAATGAGATAATGTATGTCAAGAATTTTGCGAAATGTCCAAGTGTTATATCTAATGTAACCTTCCCCTTTTCCTCCTCCTCTTCCTTTTCTTCTCCCTTCCCTGGCTTAGGAAATATGTGTTTTCATTTCTCACCCCATGGGCATGTCTATAATAGGGACCCTTTCTATTAGAAGTCACAGGACTCTTGACATAGTGCTGCTATTGCTTCTTCCCTACTTTCCCTGCACCAGTGTACACTCACCCATTCACCAACCTCTTAATTCTTTTCTAATGTCTCAGAATATTTTTCTTTCTGGCTTCCTTCCTGGATCATTTCTTCTATCCTGTCAAAACCTTCATCCTCTATAACAAGCTGCTTTGCTGTAAGATGCTTCCCAAATTCTTTTGCCTTTTCTTCTGGCAGAAAGAGCAGCTTGCATTTCTAGCATTTATGTTGGTAAATGTCTCAGGCAGAGAGATGAATGTAGCACATACCCTCCATGTCACTGCAACAGTTCCCTTGGTGTCCATACTTCCTTGGTGGCAAGATAAACTAACATCTTCCCCCTGCCTTTTCCATAATTCCTCCTAGAAACTCCCCTTATAAACTGCCAGCACAAAACTCTTTTGAATCTCTCAGCTTCCCTTAATCTTCTCTCAACTGTAGCTTTCCTCTCTCTGCATCAAGCTTAAACATTTAGCAAAGCAACAAAACAATTTCACCAACAAAATGTCCAATTCTTCTCTGTTGAACTCAGAGGAAAATTTCACAGGATGTTCCACATGCCACCAACATGATTCAAACAAAATTGACTAATGAAACAGTTTTGTGGGGTACCTCCTAAAAGAAACCTCAAAAGGAAAAGTCCCAGGAACACTATAACAAAGATTCAGAGCTCCCATATCAAAGAAAAAATACAACAAGCATGTAGAAAGAAGCTGTTCACATAGCAATGAACCAATTAGTATCACACAAGACCTGGCAGCTTTTACTAACAATGAGAGAAGATCTTAGAATATGATATTCAAAAAGGCAAAAAGGCTTACAGGATTATAACCAAGACTTGAAAGAAGAAAATAACATACCATGAAAAACTAAGAATAATCTTACAGGAAAGGGAAAAAAAGAAACCTTTAATGGAAAAGGAGACTTTCAAGCATTTCTGATTAAGTGACCAGAGCTGAGTAGGAACTTTGAAATGCAAACACAAGAGCCAAGAGAAACTGGAAAGGTAAATTTATTTAAGCAATTGAAAAGGGCTGTATGATGAAGTAGTGCTAACATTCTAATAGGGCAAGAAGAAACAAGTGTCTCTTCAGAATCTTAATCTCCTCACAAAGGATTGAGGGAATTAAATAAGAAAAAAGTGTATCTGGGAAGGTGGATTGGTTTTGTTCTGAGGTTTTAAGAGGGGAAACAGGATAGAGAGGGTAGAATTTGCTATTTACTATACAAATACATCATGGGGTGGGGGAGACAGACATCAGGTAAATTCTACTCTCATCTGAAATATGCTAAGGTATGCTGAGATTTGGTGTATAAATACATCAAACTCAACAAGGATACAAATAAGGATGGGGAAGCTGTTGAGAGGGAGGACTAATATTGGAGAGGGAAGTTACAAGCAAAATAAACTTCCTGATCTCAAAGAGGGTATTAAAAGAGAAAAAAATGAGAAAGGCAAGAAACTAGAACCCAAGATGGTACCCATCAATTGGGCAAAGGATGAATAAATTGTAGTATGTGAATCAATGGGATATTATTGCACCATAAGAAATGATGAGGGAGATGATTGCAGAGAATCCTGGGTAGTATGGACTAATACAAAATGAAGTGAACAGAATCAGGAGAACAATTTATAACACAAACAACAACATTATAAAGAAAATAACTTTGAAAGGCTTAAGAACTCTAGTGTAATAGCCAAACATCTTCAGAGGATGCATATTTTGGGGGGTAATTAAATAGTATTTTATTTTTCCAATTACATGTAAAGACAATTTTAGACATCCATAGCATAAACATCTTGACAATGAGGCAACAGGCTCAAAGACAGTCTGACAAAGACACATTTTTAGAGGTAGCCTCTCTGTGGATTTTTTTTTACCTGTATATCTGTTACAAGGGTTTTCCTCTTTTTTTTCTATTGGTTTCTGAATTGGGGGAAAGGTTGGGGAGAGAGAGGGATTAATAATACTAAAGCCAAGAAGGAAAAAAAGATAGTTATTGCAACATTTTCTTAAAGCACAGAAGAGAACAGAAGGAAGGTCAGAAGAATGCACAAAGTTAGGACAGTTTTGAAAGTAATAGCAATCAGTCAGTCAATAAAGTTTTATTAAGCACCTTCTATATGCCAGGCACTGTGCTAAGAGCTAGGAATACAATGAAAGGCAAAAGGCAGGCCCTGCCCTCAAGGAGCTCACTGTCTAATGAGGGAGACAATAGGTAAGAGAACTATGTACCTACTCTATAGCAGATAAATTGGAAATAACGTGTGGAATTTGTTATATACTTAAAATTAGCTCTACAAAATGGAAATTCATGGTTCTATATAGATTATTTTAGGTGTGTATGTTCTGGCATGTATGTGGAAATGCTTTTTGGTGGGTGTTTAAAGGACAAAACATGTGTATATGCATGTATATGTATGTGTATGTATGTATATATGTACATGTGCATATATGTATATATACTTGGTGGCATGTAGAAGAAGAAGCAGGATAGGAGAGCTGTTTTCTAGTAGTAGCAGTGGAAGTGGGATTAACCTTGTTCCACTTGGCTCAGAAGAACAAAACCAGGTGCAGTATGGTGGACCTTGTACAACCATTTATTTAGGCTTGATGCAAGAGAAAGCTTTCTAATGCTAATAATAGCTGCAAGTTTACAAAGTAATTTATATAGATGATTTCATATGATCCTTATACTATGATTGTTCCCATTCTATAGATAGGGAAGGAAAAGCTGAGAGGAGTTAAGTGAATGACCCAGGGTCACATAGCTAGGAAAGATTTGAAATCAGGTATTCCTGAATTCAACTCCAGTATTCTCTCTGCTATTTTGTACATCTTCCTTCCTAATGATTGAGGTTATAGAAAAAAGTACTGGTGGCTTCTCCCTCACTGGAAGCTTACTCTTAAATATTTTTTTTCCTTCTTTGGAGGGCAATTGGGGTTAAGTGACTTGCCCAAGGTCACACGGTTAGTTTTTGTGTTAAGTGTCTGAGGCTGGATTTGAACTCAGGTCCTCCTGACTCCAGGAACTCTATTCACTGCACCACCTAGCTGCCCCAGGAAGCTTACTCTTTGTAGAGGGGATTGTTATTCAGGTTTGGGTTGGACCAGGAGTTCTCTCCCAACTCTGAGAGTCTATGAATAGGATTCCATTGGTTCTTGTTCATGAGAGTGGCTTTTTGTTTTGTTTTGTTTTGTTTTGCTTTTTGGAGGGCAATTGGGGTTAAGTGACTTGCCCAAGGCCACATGGCTAGTAAGTGTGTCAAGTTTCTGAGATCAGATTTGAACTCAGGTCCTCCTGACTCCAGGGCCAGTGCTCTATTCACTGAGCCACCTAGCCACCCCTATGAGAGTGTTTTCAAGCAGGTACTACAGAGACTGAACCTCTGTCCCTATCTCTTGCCCTTAGTTCAGCTTTAAAAATGTGATATGCATTTCAGGTGTGCTGGGCTCCCAGTAATTAATTCTGAATTTTAATTGTGAAAGGGCAGCACTAATTAGTTTGTTTTAGGTATTTGGGCATTCAGCCTCCTGAATTCAATATGTAAATGTAGTCATGGATGAGCAAGTCAGTGATTCTCTTTAGAGACCACAGTCCTAACTCACACCTTTATAGATTTAGAGCTAGAAGGGACCTAAAAAGCTGGCTGGGAGGAAATGAAGGTACAGAAGATTAGTTACTTGTCCACAAGAGATAATAAGGGACAACATCTGAGTTCAACCCTTCTGATGCCAGAGTTCTTTTCACTGGACTATGTGGCCTTTGGAATAGATAAAGGAGAAAATTTATAATAAGGATGGAAATTTATGTTGCAAAAGGCTTTACATGCCAAACAAAGGAGTTTGAGACAACCACTGGAGTTTACTGAGTAGTGAATTGAAATGGTCAGACTTATGTTTTAGGAATATCAATTTGGCAGCTACAGGGAGGGCAGACAGGAAAGTGATCATGGAATCACAGATAGAGAGCTGGAAGGGACATCAAAGGCTATGTAGTTCAATCCTCTTGTTTTATCTGGGGAAACTGAGGCCCAGAGAGGTTCGGTGATGTGCCCAAGGTTACACAGGGACAAGTGAACATAGGTCTTTGGACTCCTAAATCAATGCCCTGTTGACTATACTATCCTGCTACTCTAACCAATTAAAGGTTATTACAGTGATCCTGGGGAGAGGTGATATAGGAAGGATGCCATGCGAGTGTAGAAAACGGAATGGGTTATATGGCTGGAAGAGACTGGGCTTGAATCATGGTTTTCCTGACTTCACTCTAACCAGAAATTCAACGGGAAAAACATTATGTGCACTGCAATATGGGAAGATTAAAAAGTAATACAGTCCCTGTTCTTAAGGAGATTAGGTTTTAATGGGGGCAGGGCAGGATTTGGCATCCCAACAGTACACCACTGAGAAGGAGATGAGGTAAAATGTGACAGAAGCAAGAGGAAAGATCCAGAAAAGGTTCCCTAGGAAGAAGGGAAGGGAGGGAGGGAAGGAGGAAGAAATCGCTTTCCTTGTGTCACAGTGAGAAGAGCCCTGGCCCTTCAGAGGACCTGAGTTCAGATCCTGACTCTGCTACTTATTATATCTGAGACCTTGATTGAGTCCATTTACCTCTGTGGGTTCCAGTTTTCTCATCTGTAACCTGATGACCTCTGAAATTCCTTCCAGTTGTAGATGAATGACCCTATGATCTGAGGGTAGGGGAAAGTCAATAGGGGCTTCATAGAGGAGGTAGAAGGAATAGAACTTTGACGGACTTAAAATGATAAAATGGGGATGCATGGGAGAGTATAGTCTAAGCATGAACTGGAGAGGGGCTAATATAAGCAAAGGCACTACAGGTGGTTGAGAGTAACTTGGTGTGACTGGAACTTAGGGATGTATATAGTATGGGCTACATAGTATCATAGTTTAGAGCTAGAAGGCTCCTTAGAGGCTATTGATTCCACCTCCCCTACAATTTTACTAATGAGGAAACTGAGGTAGAAAGTTAATGACTTGCCTAGCTAGTAAGGGTCTGAGGTAGGATTTGAACTTAGTTCTTCACTGACTGCAAGCCCATCACTTTGAACCACTATAGGGTGAGGTCTCTATAAGTCAAAGCAGGATACCTGTAGTCCAATTGTGGTGAACCTTGAATAACAAGGTCAACAAATTAAATTCAGTAGGCACTGGCGGGACACATTGCAAAGACCAGATATGATCATAGTATTGGGTTGGGAAAATGACAAACCCTAATTTAGAAATCCCTTGTTATTTCAGATACCCCAAAGATTCCATCTACAGGTGCCCAATGGGAATCAGTGGCCAATAAGCCAAAAAGCTTATTGTTCTCATTTCTTTGTGGCTTACTTGGATAGCCCAGGAAATTGCAGCAACAGGGAGATGAGTGAGCTTGGGTAAGTCACTTCCTCTTCTTTGGACCTCAGCTTCTCTTCCTCTAAAATGAAAAGTTTGGCTTTCTAATGTGCTTTCCAGGTTTAACATTTTCCAGTCCTATAAGCAATCCCTATGACCTACATCACACTTCTCCCTTCTCTACTGTGATTTCCACCACCTCTACTGCCTTCTATTCTGGTGAAAAGTCTGGCAAAAAGACCACAGAAATACACCCCTCACACTACATGTCTTGGAGCATGGTCTTCCCCACCAATAGCTGACCACTTGCCACCTAGAGGACAGGCAAGCCAGCCTCACTGAAGCATCAAGGCAACCTGAGAGAGAAATAGAGAGGGCATGCCCTAGATGAGCCAAACCACACCTCGATCACTGTCTCAACCAAGACCCTGATGGAGCTAGCCCAGGACCCTGAACCCAAGGGTCTTGGGAAAAGCCACATCCCATAGACCATGAGTTCAGCTTCCAGACCAGGTCAAACAGCTATTGTGGAGGGGAATGCACTATGGAGAAAGGCTCCATCTTCCTCACCATCCCTAATGCCAACTGCTGACCAACTGCCACCAAAAGGTAGGAAAACCTAAGAGTCCTGGAAGTGGCATCATTCCCCATCTCTAGACCACTGGCCCTGCTGCTAATGTGCAGACTATCTTGGAAAGCAACTTTAAGGAAATGGGGTCTATTAGCACTATAACTACAGCTACTGAAGACTCAAGAAAAAGTTCTCACCACCAATGTCCTTGGCACTGTCAGAATCCAGCATCAGAAACAAATATGATTTTACCAGTGGAAATGACATTGAAGAGGGGGCCTTCCCATCTACTTTGCTGCTGTGCCCTAAGGACCGTAGGACCTTTCCATCTGACTTGCAGCAGAAACCTTCTATATGCATCATCTCCTTTATTAGAACGTGAGCTCATTGAAAGCAGGACTGACTTTTGCATTTTTCACCCTAACACAGCATCATGGTTTGATTAATAAATGCTTCATTTGCTCATTCATTTATGCCAACATTGGTTGAAAGGTAGCATTCCATGGAACAGATTGAGAAATCTGAAGACAAAGGAAAAGTCTACTTCTCCCAAGTGAGGGCCTATTTCTACCCCATGAGGAACCAGAGCTCCATCTTACCTGTTTCTCCCCAGATGGGTAGGTACTCATCCTGTTGTATGTCCAGCATGATCTCCAGCCCATTGCCTGTTCCTCCCTTGACAGTAGTGAGCAGAGGTCTTCCATCCTCTCCTGAGTTAAACATATAACATTTCCCATATTTTGTAAACACCTGGAATAGAGAAAAGAGAGAAAGAATGAGTGACTTCTTACAGGTCTCTGGACACTGACATTTCAATGGCAGGCCATGTCTTTTATAAAGCTTATTGCAGTATAAGTCTCCAAGCAGTCTTACATTCCTTTGATCTTGATGGATATAGCTACCAGTTTCAAACAAAGTCAGCATCCTCTAGTCTCATGTGTTACATGGCAGATAGAAGTCTAGATCTGGAATTCAGAGGTCTGGGTTCAAATATCACCTCTGACATATGCCCTTTCTAAGACTTGAAGTTATAGTGGCCTGCATTAGGGGAAAGAACATCCCCTAGGTGCTCCCACATCGCTTGAAGGCAGGGACAAGTTCCAGAGGCAAACACAGTTCTTGGGACACAGTAAGTACTTAACAAAATGCTTTTGACTTGATGGATATATAGACATTTCAAACAATAATTCTACCACAGCAAAGAATTTGGCCATTCCTTTAGAAATCATCATGGGACTTGACTTCTTCAAAGAGATGGGGTACTATAGTGGAAAAAGTGTAGGACTGGGCAATGGAGAGAGCTGGCCAATTTCCTGGTCCTGACAGTGAACAAGACTTCACATTTCTGGGCTTCATTTTCTTCCACTGTAAATGTAGATGACCCCATATCTCTAAATGCGATATACGATATACTTAATGACACTCCTTTAGCACAGGGCCTGGCATATGGTAAGCATTTAGTAAATGCTCATTCCCTTCCCTTCCCTCTCCCTCCCTCTCTCCCTTCCTTTCAACCCAGCACTTGGTTTCAAAGAATTCACAATTGAGTTTGGGTGGGTCAGGGAGCCTGCACATTAAGATGAATTATTATTACACAACAGCTTTGGTAACATAACGAAACAGAAACAATCCTTTACTACAGAAAAACTTCACTGACTTAAAAGAAATAATAATTTGAGTCTAGCTTCCTCAGACCACATTGTCCTAGAAATAAAGTTTTACTGTAATTACGTACAGTAAGGAAATTAAGGTTTGCTACTAAAAGTCCTTCTCAAGGTCCTATTTTGATGAATGGTTTAGGGGTAATAGAATTTTAGAGCTAGAAAGGATGAAATTTAGAGATCATCTATTAGAATAGTGCCTAGCATCTAATAAACACTTAATAAATGCTTATTGACTGAGTCCATTGCCATTTAATAGATGAGGAATATATCTCACATTTCTATAGTGCTTTGAGGATTAAGAAGAGTTTTCCTATCTTGTGAGGTAGGTGGGCAGTATAGATTTTATGTACTTATTTTACAGATAGGGAAACAGTTCACATCCTTATTGCCTCTTGCCTGAACAATGGCACCCCACTAGACTCTTGTAACTTTCTCTTTCCAAGAACTGAGCTTTTCCCTAGGAAGAAAATGGTAGATGATAGAGAGCTCAGGCAGCTGTGGTGGTGGAGGGCAGCATGCCACAATTCAATTTAATCCAATTTAACAAATGGTTAGCAAATACCTTCTATGTGTCAGGCATTATACCAGACATTGGGGACACAAAAACAGATTTCTCTCCCCAAGAGACATTAAAGAGATCACATACTAGTTGGGAGAGAAAATATACAAAGTATAACAGATAAGTGAGAGAGACAGTCAGAGAGAGACTGACACCCTATCTATTGGGCTGGGCCCTTCTGGATTCAAGGAGCATGATTGGAAGTGTGCCTGCATGCTGGCCTTTTCAGGGGGGCTACTTACTAAAGAACACATGGAGTGAATCAGTCAATAAAGATTTATTGAGGACCTACTATGTACTAAGTACTATGTGTAAAATATATGGATGTTTTCTATACACAACATTCAATTCCCTTGCCTCCATGGAGGTTTCTCCCATTGTCCATCCTGGGAATGTCTACAGTTATCCCTGTCTAGAATGTTTTCCCTCTTCACCTCTACCTCTTATATCCCCTAGACGTTTTCAAGACTTAATTTATAGGTCATTCTCCCCCTTCCTGTCCTCTACCTATTATCTAACCCTTTCTTTCTAGGGGAAAACCTTTTCTTTCTTAGAAAGATATAGCTACAAGAGTCTAGTGGGATGCTATTGTCCTGGTCCCTATTACTCAGAACTATGTTAAAGATGAATCAGTGAAAGTAACTGAATGAGTACAACCCCTTAAATTAGGGTTAAAAGGAGAAAAAGCTGCCACTATCTCCCCCACCTTTTTTCAAGACTGTTAGGGTTCTGCAAGCTCAACTTGAACTTCTATTGGGGGTGATAAAGGAGAAGAGAGATTTCCTTTCCTCTTTCTCTCCCCTCTGCCCACCCCCATAGCTACAACAATTACATGTACATGTCAATAAGTACTTGTGCTTGCCTTAGACTAGAGATCAAGTCCCTAGTCTATTCTTCTGCTTTGTGTTTCTTTCACTGAGCATAGGTGACCCAAGAGTGATCTTGATTTGGAGGTTTTCAGCCTTGCCAGCTAATTTGTAAATTTGAGAGATCCTGGATCACTGAGATGTTCAGGGGATAGTAGCTGGCACTATCGCCAAGTGGGGGCACAATAGGAGATATAGCTCTAATGTCTGGGGAGATCAGGAAAGTACTTATATAGCACATGGCACCGAGTTGAGCTGAAAAGGAAGCTAGGGATTTTAAGAGGTGGAGGTTAGGAGGGATTGCAATCCAGATTGGGGGGGGGGGCTATTTGCACAAAGGCAAAAGCACAGAGACAAAAGATGGAATTTCTTGTTCAGGGAATAACTAGCATGCTACATTGAGTAGAATAGAGTGTGTAAAAGTGAGTAATAATAAAGATGATTTGGAAGGCAGGTGGTACCCAGATTGTAGAGAGCTATAAATTCTGGGCTGAGTAATTTGCATTTAATCTGAGAGGGAATGGAAATCATTGAACAGGAATAAGAAGTCATTTTTTTTGAGCTGGGGCATGACATGGTCAGTTCTGTGTTTTAGGAATATCAAGCTGGCAACTGTGAGAAGAGACTAGAGGAGAGGAACTAATTAGGAGGCTATTGCAATAGTTCAGGAGAGAAAGGACTGTAGCTGCCTTAGCTGTGGGGAATGAAGAGGGAAGGAAATTTCCTTCCACTCCCATGTGAATGGAGAGAATGGAATGAATGCAAGAGGGATCCTTCCTATGGAAGCAGGATCAATAAGATTTACCAACTAATTGCATATGGGGACAGAAGTAGAGGGATGAGTGAAGGATAACCACAAGGTTGGGAGCCTGGGAGATTGACTCCCTAGGAAGAGAAATGGGGAAGTGTGGAGGAAGGGGGTGGGTTTAAGGGAAAAGAAGAGCTCTGCTTTGCTCAGGTGAGTATGAGGCGTTGATGGGGACATTCAAGTGAAGGTGTCAAGGAAGCATGGCTATTATTCAGCTGGTGTTCAGGAAAGAAATTGGGGCTGGATGTATAGATCTGGGAGCCATCTACAGAGAGATGATCATTGAACCCACAGGAGCTGTTACAATTGTCAAAGAAGAGAATATGGAAAGAGAAGAGAAGAGGGCCCAGGACAGAGGCTTGGGGGAGGCTCACACACAGTGAAAAGAGAGAAGATGATTCAATCAGTCCAGAAATCTTACTGGCTTGTGCTTACTCTCTACTCCCGTATTGCTTTCGATCTTGCTCTGAAAACAATAATCAAAAACAACATCATATCAACGGATACTGAAAAGGTGTGATCATAC
Organism: Petaurus breviceps papuanus; assembly: GCF_028583685.1. Classification (NCBI taxonomy): domain Eukaryota; kingdom Metazoa; phylum Chordata; class Mammalia; order Diprotodontia; family Petauridae; genus Petaurus; species Petaurus breviceps. The sequence goes on from NW_027185798.1 coordinate 25,842,009, forward strand.
ACTGCCCTTTGGTCCACTCATAATCTCTATGATTGAGCTCATGACTTCCCAAACCTAAGTTCATCTGACCTGATGCTTGTTTTCCATCCACAACATTCAATTCCCTTACTTCCATGTCGGTTGTACCCATTGTCCATCCTGGGAATGTCTATAGTTATCCCTGTCTGCAGTGCTTTCCCTCTCCACCTCTACCTCTTGGAGCCCCCAGATATTTTCAAGACTTAATTTATAGGTCATTCCTTCTCACTCCTATCCCCGTCCCTCTCAAGGCCCAGGAAAGTTAAGTGATTTGGCCAAGGGTCCAATACACAGAATGGGATTTGGATCCAGGGCTCCTGACTCCATCTTTGCCGCTTTCTCTAATGTGACATACTGCCTCTTTATTCCCCAAGGGGCCCCCAGTCAGTCTTCACCTTGGACCACCTGGTGCCCGCCTGCTACCACACTGTTGGCTTAGATCTAGCCTGAGTCATTCTGCTTCTCCCCTCCTCCTTATTGCCCCTCCCCAACCTTCTTCTCCAGCCTGTCGCCTTCTCAGCGTTCCACTTAATTTTATTTAAACATTGCTGTTTGTGTCTCCATTTCTGCTGTAGCGGAAATAATCCTTTAAGGGACTAAATGTACTGAAGAGGAACGGAAGCCTCTTTACACAGGCTGCAAAGAAGGGTTTGGGGAAAGCAAAATGAATTTCTGTTTAATAGCATCATTGGTTTTCCTGCCCGGGAGCCCCAGCCTCCGAGCCTCACGGTTGGGTTTCCCACAGAGGATTAATATGGTTTTCTCCTGCCATCAAAGTCTTGAGAGCTATTTATGCCCAATGCTATCTTTCAACAAAATACTGGACAAGCTGCGGCTTCTATTGATGTATAAGTGTAACATGTTTTTCAGATTGCTGCCTTATCACTCCAGAGCCAGGAAATACAATTTAGTTAAGTCCAGAATGCCTCGCTGAGCAAAAAAATGCTTCCTGACATTGGGATTCGCTTGTTTGGCTGGGGTCTGCCAACACTTTTCCAGCTGCTTTGGCAATTTCCCCATATACTCTGACACCATCAGTACTTATCCTAGCTGCTGAGGCTGGATGAGAGAGGAGATGGGGAGTGTGAGTGTGTGTGTGTGTGTGTGTGTGTGTGTGTGACAGAGAGAGAGACAGACAGACAGACAGACAGAGAGAGAGACAGACAGACAGACAGACAGAGAGAGACAGAGAGAGAGACAGAGAGAGAGACAGAGAGAGAGAGAGAGAGACAGAGAGACAGAGAGAGAGACAGAGAGACAGAGAGAGAGAGAGAGACAGAGACAGAGAGACAGAGACAGAGAGAGAGACAGAGAGAGTCTGTGTGTGGCTATATGTGTGTAAGGGTGAGTATATATGTTTAAGAGTATGAGTGTGTATGTGTATGTGTATGTGTATGTGTGTGTGTGTGTGTGTGTGTGTGTGCATATCACAGTTCACATTATCTGAGGAAAGATGATGGTATAATTCCAACTTGACTCTCCAGATCCAGGGAGAAGGTATGAAACACTTGATGATTAAGAGAAATTACATCTTTTGATTTTATTTTCAAAAATGTTGGAATCCCAAACAAGAAAAATGAAATTCTCTGCTTTTCCTGGCCTGGCCTTTTTTGGTCCTGTATGTCCTAACCCTGCCTGATAACACTCTTCCTTCTGCCCTGCCATATTTCTGGGTCCATAGCTGATTGGTATCTCCACACCTAAGAGCAGGGAGGGAAATCAATCAAAGTCACCTGGGCAGGACACCCTGCCTAAGCTTCCCTGAAGCACAGATTCTTTAGCCTTCACAATGTACTCTGACAGATGATGTCAACAGGATTTGGGAGGGAGTGGTGGTGAGAAAAGCAATCATGATTTCCTCTGTTCCACTTAGCTTGAAGGTTCCTTCTAGCTCTGGAGCTATAAGTCTGTGATCTGATTTGGGGTGGGGGGAGGGGAGAAGAGAGGAAAAATACTCTGATAAAAAGGACAATGAGATGTGTGAAAAGAAGAGGTCCAAAAAATGCTAGAGAGAACCTGAGGATTATAGGATCCTGGGATTTAGAGCTGAAAGGGAAATTAGTTGAGTCCCTTCATTTTATAGAGGAGGAAACTGAGGACTAGGGAGGTCACTTTCTCCTCTGTCCCCACGCTGCTTCTTCCATCCCTGGAGGGAAAGAAGTAGGGATGAACATAATAGAAGACATTCTAAAATGGCTTTTTCCTTCTCAGAAGTTATAGATCTAATTATAGGCCACCAAGGAGTTAGTGTTAGGGGCAGTTAGGTGGCACAGAGGAAGTGTGGAAGACTTGTCTTTGTGAATTCAAATTTAGTCTCAGATACTTCCTGGCTCTGTGACCCTAGGCAAGTCATTTAACCCTGTTTGCCTCAATTTCCTCATCTGTAAAATGAGCTGGAGAAGGAAATGCAAACCACTCCAGGATCTTTGCCAAGAAAACCCCAAATGGGGTCATGAAAAGTCAGAAGCTACTGAACAACAACTAAACAATAACAGCAACAGCAGCAACAACAACTGGAATTGGTGTCTATCCTACCACCAGCCCTGACTATTGTCATAATCCCCACGAACCTATAACAGAATCACAGAATCTTGGATGGAGATGGGGCATCAAAGGCCATCTGGTCCAACCTGAGCTTAAATACGAATGTCCCACTATAACATCTTTGACTTACAGTCATTCATCTTTTGCTCCAAGGCATCTAGTAAGAGAGCTATACTGTCATAATACCAACATAGTTATGGGCAGCTATGTGGCACAGTGGATAAAGCACCAGCTCTGGAGTCAGGAGGACCTGAATTAAAATCCAGCCTCAGACAATAGCTGTGTGACCCTGGGCAATTAACTTAACCCTGATCGTCCAAAAAAATAGCTGAAATGTGCCCATCACTCTGCCAGACCACATAGAGAGTTATTAGGCATAGTCCTTGCCTTGAAGTGTTTAGACTTTTTCTACAGACAAGACACACACAGAAGAAAAGACAAACTGTCACCTTGACTATCTAGGAATCTAACCTCCTAAATACTCTCCCTGTTTCTAGTCTTTACCATCTCTAACCCATCCTTCACTCAATTGTCAAAATCATCTTCCTGAGACAAAAGTCTGATGATGCCATTCTCTTCCTTCAAAACCTTTAATGTCTCTTTATTGTCTCTAAGATAAAAAAAACCAAGCCCTTAGCCTGACTTTTAAGCTTTTTCATGAGCTGCCTCCTTTTTTAAGCCTTAGCTCCTCTTCATGAGCTCTGCTGTCTCCTTTTTTAAGCCTTAGCTCCTCTTCATGAGCTCTGTGCTTGTACCAATCTTGACCACTTACTAGCTATTCCCTGAATTTTAGGCTACATTTCTTACTTCCATGCATCCACCAAAGCTATCTCCTGTGCCTGGAATGCACTTGCTCTTCTTCTCTCCTCCTCAGAGTCCATCACTTCTCTTCCATCAAGGCATCTCATCCTTGAAGGCTTCCCTCATATCCTGAGTTGTTGATGTTTTCTCTTTCTTCATTTGGATTCCATTGGTCTAGACTAGAGTGACACCACTATGGCTGAGTTCCTTCTCTTCCCCTTTTCAGAAATCAGAACTTTCATCCTTTATCAATCCAGCAGTACCTTCTTCCCCAGCCTCCCAAGAATTACTGACAGTGGGGGACTCATGGGAGCCAAGATTGTGGAGGAAGAGGAAGAAGTAAGTCGCTCTCACTCTCCCTTATTGACCTCTGAAAGCCCAGAAAATATCACCTGAGGAAAAACCTTAGAACACCCGAGTCATCAGAAAGATGGGGTACAGCAGTCTTGTAGCCCAGGAATCTTGACGGATGAACAGGAAAGGCCCCTATTGCAATACAGGACAGAAGGTGCCCCAGCAAGCGAGCAGCAAGCCCCACCTCAGCAAATGTGGGAAAGATCCTGAGCTCCAGGGTGGTGAAGCAAGCACACACCAACACCAGGATCCCTGAGTGCCTTGGCACAGGCAGGGGAACCTGTAGGAATCAGTTCTGAAAACCATCACATGTGATAGTGGGTAGTTGTCCTCCAGCAGTCAAATCTCCTGGTACTTCAGCACAAGTCCAGAAGTACAACCCCAGGAGGCACAACTCCAGGTGGGCAGGCAGACATCCTCTCAGTGCTTTAAAGAAGCCTGGGTGAGCAGGTGTCCTCCAGGGTCCAGACTCCCCACCCCCACCCTAAGAGCTCCGGTCTTGGTGACCACAGCTCAGCACCAGGTAAGCTGCCAGACCCCTACAACTTCCAGCTGCCAGCCTGATGCCCCAGTGACCAGGTCCTGGTCTCCTAGTACAAGAAGCTTGGATCAGTGCCTCCTGTATTCCAGCAGGAGAGCTCAACTTTAAAAGCCAGGAAATATGTGAACACCATGAGCAAAAAGCAGAAACACTAAATGATCATAGATTCTTATTATGGGGACAGGAAAGATCAAAGCACAAATCCAGAAGATGACAACATAGCCAATATACTCACATCCAAAATCTCTTAGAGTAATATAAACTGGTCTCAAGACCAAAAAATCTCTTGGAAGAGCTCAATAATGATTTTAAAAGTCAAGTAATAGAGGCAGAAGAAAATTTCAGAAAAGAAACAAGAGGTATGCAAGAGAGAGTCAATAGTTTGGAAAAGGAAGGTCAAAAATTGACTGAACAAAACAAGTCATTAAAAAAATACAATTGGCCAAATGGAAAAAAAGCACACTGAAGAAGATAACTCCTTAAAAAGTTGAACCGACCAAATGGGAAAGGAAATAAAAAAAACTCATTGAAGAGAATTCCTTAAAAAGCAAAATGGACCAAATGGAAAAGGAGGTATGAAATCCAATTAAAGAAAACAATACTTTAGTGCCTAAAAATTAGGATTGGGCAAGTGGAAGCTAATGACTCTACGAGATATCAAGACTCAGTCAAACCAAAACAAAAAAAAATGAAAAAATAGAAGAAAACATAAACTGCCTCATTGGTAAAACAACCAACCTGGAAAATAGATTCAGGAGAGACAATTTAAAAATTATTGGTCTACTTGAAAACCATGATGAAAAAAAGAACCTAGCCAGCTTCTTTCAAGAAATCATCAAGGATGAGACTGCTCTGAGGTCCCAGAATTGGAGGGTAAAACAGTCATTGGAAGAATCCACCAATCATCTCCTGAAAGAGATACCAAATTGAAAATGACAAGGAATATGGTAGCCAAATTCCAAAATTATCAGGTCAAAGAGAAAATGCTTCAAGTAGCCAGAAAGAAACAATTTAAATATCATGGAGCCACATTCAGGATTATACAGGACCTTGCAGCTTCTACATGAAAAGATTGGAGTGCATGGAACACAATATTCCATAAGGTAAAGGAGCTTGGATTACAACCAAGGATCAACTACCCAGCAAAATTGAGCATAATCTTTCAGGCAAGGAGATAGACATTTAATGAAATAGGGGACTTCCAAACCTTCCTGATGAAAAGACTGGAGCTCACCATAAAACATACAAGACTCAAAGGAGGCATAAAAAGGTAAACAGGTAAGAAAAAAACAACATGTTATGAATAAGGGCAAACTGTTTACATCCTTACAAGGGAAGATAGCACTTGTAACTTCTTTTTTGGAATGGGGAAGGCAAGGCAATTGGGGTTGAGTGACTTGCCCAAGGTCACACAGCTAGTGAGTGTTTCAAGTGTCTGAGGTCATATTTGAACTCAGGTCCTCCTGGCTCCAGGGCTGGTGTCCTATTCACTGTACCACCTAGCTGCCCCTGACACTTGTATCTTTTAAGAACTGTATCATTATTATGACATTTAAAAGGTGTATACTTAGACAGAGGGCATGGGTATAAGTTGACTTTGATGTGATGAAAAAAATCTAAGTGGTAAGAAGAAATTGCACTGAGAGAAGAGGAAAGGAGGAGGGAGACAATGGTAAATTTTATCACATGAAAAGGCACAAAGGCCTTACAGTAGAGGGAAAGAAGGGAGGGAGATGAGTATTGTTTGAATATTACTCTCATCAGATTTGGCTCAAAGAGGGAATAACACAATCAGTTAGGTATAGAGATCAAACTTACCATATAGGAAGTAGGAAGGAAAAAGGGGAAGAAAAAGGAGGGGGTTAATAGAAGTGAGGGCAGACTGAGGGAAGCAGTGGTCAAAAGCAAAACTCTAGTGAGGAGGGAAAGGGAGAAAGGAGAGAGTAAATTATAAAGGAAGGAAAATAGGATGGAAAGAAAGACACAGATCATAATAATAACTGTGAATATGAATGGGATGAATTCTCCCATAAAACAGAAGTGGATAGTAGAATGAATTAAAAGCCATAATCCTATAATATGGTATTTACAAGAAGTAGAGAAAACACACAAAGTAAAGGTAAAAGGCTGGAGCAGAATATATTTTGTTTCAGCTGAAGTAAAAAAGCAGGGTTAGTGATCTTGATCTCAGACAAAGTAAAAGCAAAAATAGATTTAATTAAAAGAGATAAGGAGGGAAACTAAAATGTACCATAGTACATTATCATAGTACATAGACAATGAAGTAATATCATTACTAAACAAATATGCATCAAGTGGTATAGCATCCAAAACAGAAATTAAGGGTGTTATAGGAAGAAATAGAAAACAAAATTATACTACTGGGGGACTTCCCCCTCTCAGAACTAGACAAATAAAACCACAAAATAAACAAGAAAGAAGTTAAGGAGATGAATAGAATTTTAGAAAAGTTTAAGGGGCAGCTAGGTGGTGCAGTGAATGGAGCACTGGCCCTGGAGTCAGGAGGACCTGAGTTCAAATCGGGTCTCAGACATTTAACACTTACTAGCTGTGTGACCTTGGGCAAGTCACTTAACCCCAATTGCCCTGCCCTCCCCCTTCCAAAAAGCAAAACAAAAAAAGTTTAATATGATTGACCTCTGGAGAAAACTGAATGGGGATAGGAAAGAATATGACTTTTTCTTGGTGGTACATGGCACCTACACAAAAATTGACCATGTACTAAGGCACAATTCAATGAAGAAAGGCAGAAATATTAAATGCATCCTTTTCAGAGCATGATGCAATAAAAATTACAGGCAATAACAGGCCGTGGAAAGATAGACTAAAAATTAATTGGAAACTAAATAATCTAATCCTAAAGAATTAGTGCGTCAAACAACAAATCATAGAAACAACCAATAACTTCATCCAAGGGAATGACAATAAGGAGATAACATACCGAAACTTATGGGATGCAGTGAAAATGGTTCTTAGGCAAAGTTTTACATCTCTAAATGCTTATATTAATAAAACAGAGAAAGAAGAGATCAATGAACTGGGCACATAACTAAAAAAAAAAACTAAAAAAAAGAGAATTACTGACAATGGCTTAAAGTCACATCTGCCAATCAGAGAGGGCAGCTCATCTGGGCCAAGTAACCTTAACTAGCCAAAGGCATCAAGGTACTTTCTTACTATCTCCTCACTTATTTGGAGGTGTTAACCTCCCATTAGCCACTTTTGTCCTTTCATTAAAAGATCTTTCTCCATGGAAAAGGAAATAGAAATAAAATGAGAGTCTATAGTAGCTCTGCCCCCTCTTTTCATCATTATCTCATACACCCCCAAGTTATATTCTCTTTATGCTTGGACATTGCCTTTGGAAACCAACCTGGGATCCTCCCTGTCTTTCTCCCGAACATTTTGAAATCTTCTCACGACCCATTGAGGGTATGTATTATAATCCGACTAAAAATCATAGACTTTGAGCCATAAGGAATGTTAAAGGTCACCTAAGCAAACCCCTCATTTTAAAGATGAGGAAATAGAGACTGAGAGAGGTGAGGTGACCTGTCCAAACTCATAGAGATAAGTCATTAACAGAGTACGGATTTGCCCCTTGGTCCTTTGAATCATAGAAACCAATTCTAGCCCAGGGCTCTTCTACTCTATCATGAGGCCTCTCTACTTAGCTTCTTCTTTTCCTATTCATTTATAAGAGGGTCCTAAGGACCCAACCTAGTCAGTCCTTTCTGAGTTTTCTTCTAGATACTATACTTGTTGGAAATAAACTGTATTTCTTTGAGAACTCTTTAAATGTAGATTTAACATTCCTTCTGAATAAGTTTTCCCCTCAATTACTTTGGATTTGTGAAGCTTGCCTGTAGTTTCTAATAGGGCGGATTTCCAAATAACCACTTAGGTGAATCCAACCATTCTTTGGTTTGCTTCATCACACTGGTCATACAAGGTCCAAGAGAATTGAGAGAGAAAGAAAATGTGGCTAAAATGGTCATTTGGTTCCATTAAACACCAAGATGCTAATTTGTTTTCTTTTCCATGAAAAACAAAACAAAACAAAAACAATAGACAGCAAATTAAACCAAACCAAGATATCTGTCTAGCTATTACTGCCCTAGCACCAAAGGATCATAGGTTTAGAACTGGAAGGAACCTTAGAGGTAGTCTACCCTCCATCCTCCACCCCTATTTCACAGATTTTTTTTTAACACACATTAAATCCAGTGTTCTTTTCAGTGTATGAGCACTTGTTTTTGAATTCTTTTTCAGTCAAGTCTAATTCTGTGACCCAATTTGGGGCTTTCTTGGCAAAGATATTGGAGTGTTTTATCATTTTCTTCTCCAGTTCATTTTATAGAGAAGGAAATTGAGGCAAACAGGATTAAGTGACTTGCTCAGGGTCACACAGCTAGTAAGAGTCTGAGGTCAGATTTGAACTCAGGTCTTCCTGACTCCAGACCCAGCACTCTGTCCACTGTGCCATCTAGCTGTCCACAAGCATTTATTAAGTGATTAATATGAAAAAGTCACCACCATCAAGAAGTTTTTGAATGCACTTAAGTCAATTTACATCACTCATCTGAGGCTACATTTTTCTATCTTATATATGGAATTATTAGAAGGAATGACAACTCCTGACTGGGGATATTTGTAGACTGGTTTTCAATCTTCCGCCCCCTGCCCAAGACATTGCTGTAACTCAAACTGTTTCCTGTTTTTTCAACTTGCTCCTCATGTCAGCCAAGAGGAGTCCAGCTTTACTTCAGGTCTGGTCCAGATAGTTGTTCCACACTGGGCACGGGACCAGGTGCCCTCAAATGGTGGAGGAGGGAGGCTCTGGTGATACAAAGCTCAGACACCCTTTCTCTACCTTCCCTACCCCCTAAGTTAGGGAACAGCACTAAGATAGCTTATGTTGATTTTTTTTTCACCTTCTTTAAATGGAAATGCTTTGTTAGTCACTTGTTCTTTTGGTAAATAACTGAAGCAGACAGAAGAACCCTTTGGAAAAGCTCCAAGCATTACCTTAGAAAGCCATTCAAAAGACTTCATCAGCTGCTGACAGAACAATGCTGACAACTCCTTGGGACTTCCCATAACATAGGTTAGACTAGAGATCATGCAATGGGACATAAAATATTAGTAATCATTATGCTAGAAATGGAGGTTCCCTGGGCATGAGGTTGTGGGAAATGTTTGTATCTTATTGAAAATTTCAAATGGAAATATGACAGCTCATTCTCTTTTTGGGGAGGCAGCACTGTCTAGTGGAACCTGGCTCCAAAGTCGAGGCACCAGGAGTTCAAGTGCTACCTCTGATGTCTGCCATGTGGGTGACCGCGTACATACAGTTCAACCTCAGATTCCCCATCTGTTAAATGAGGGGGTTGAACTAGATGGTCTCTGTCAGGTCTAGATCTATGATCTTATGATCCCTTTCAGATGTGACTGTCTGAACCAAACCCTTCACATCCTGGAGAGTACTGACTACATTCTTTCCAGGGAAAAAGGGAATTAGAGGCAGCTAAGTAAAATAATGGATACAAGGGCTGAACTGAGAATCAAGAAGTCTTGAGTTTGGATTCTGCCCTTGCCCCTTACTACCTGTGTAACATTGGGCAAATCATTTAACTTCTCTCATCCTCAGTTTCTCCATCTGTAAAATGGGGATAATAATAGCACTCACCTCAAGGAGTTGTTGTGAGGATTACAGTGATATAATATACGTAAAAGTATTTTGCAAACGTTAAAACACTATAGAATTGTTACCTATTTTGTATTCAAGGTAACTACTTTATACTCAGGGTTTGACATGTGCATGGAATGGTTTGTTCAGCCATTCAATCATGTCTGACTTTTCATTACCACATGGATCATAGAACACTAATACTGTCCTTGGAGTTTTGGAAAAGATACTGGAGTGATTTGCCACTTTCTTTTCCAATGGATTAAGGTGAACAGGGCTTAAGTGACTTGCTCAGTGTCACATAGCTAGTAAGGATATGAGCCTGGATTTGAATTTGAATTTCTGACTCCAGGTCTAAAGTTGTATCCACTGTACCACTTAACTGGAATGTCTTTTTGTTGTTGTTTTGTTGATTAGTCACGTCTGGCTCTTTGTGTTCCCATTTGGAGTTTTCTTGGCAAAGTTACTGGAGTGACTTGCCATTTCTTTCTCCAGCTTATTTTACAGATGAGGTAACTGAGGCAAACAAGGTTAAGTGACTCACTCAGGTCACAAAGCAAGTCAGCGTCTGAGGTCAAATTTGAACCCAAGTCCTCCTTACTCCAGGACCAGCACTCTATCCACTGAGTCACCTAGTTGCCTAATGGAATGACTTAGAGGATACAAATATACACCATGAGCTCCTGATGATAATTATAACAGCCAGGGCCTCATTCAATCCAATAGCATGGAGGAAAGGGGCATAGAACCCCAGACTACCATGGCTTCTCTGAAACTAGCATCTTCTTCATCACTTTCACATTGAAGCTCATAATGACTGGGGTTGGTCCTACCAGGGCATATCAGCACTGAAGATATCCCTGTACCAGGAATTCATCTGGGGATGTGTTGATAAATGATTAACAATCAGCTCTCAAAAAAAAATGAATACATGACACTCACCAGTTGAATCTGCTTAAGTCTAGACAATCAGCAAAAGAGTAAATCAAGCCATGATTTGTAATATTTACCTAACCAACAGCTTGTAAGCCACGTTCAGCTGATTTCAGCTCATTCTGGAATTCACTCCTTTCTCATGTTCACTTTGAAGAATCCTTAACTTCTTTTGAGGCTCAGATCTGATGCTACCTCCTATGTGAAAATTTTTAGTTCTCCCTGGTTCTTACTGTTCTCTCCCCTCCTTTCACATGATCTTTATTTAACAGTGTACATTTTCTGAGTAGACTACCAAATCGCTGAAGGTAGGAACTAGTTTTGTCTTTGTATTCTCAGTACCTAGGACAGTTCCTCAAATAGAGTAAGTACTTAATACTATTTATTGAATGCTTTGTTGAATTAAGCTGCCTTGATCTTAATGAATTTGACTGTGCTCATCTCAGCTGATGAGGTAGAAGAGCCTTACCCCAGATAAGTTCCTTACCATATGCTTGTTGATACCATTAAGTCTGATATGATACCCCTAAATGATTCTCCTTGGGTTCCTCAGAAGCATTCACAAATACTACAGGAAAGCAGTCCAGTATAATAAAAAGAGTACTGTATTACTGGTCAAGAGATCTGGATTCTAATCCTATTTTACTAATTTAGGAAAGGCTCAATCTGGGACTCAATTTCCTCATCTGCAAAATGGGTTTACTAGCCCTTCCTTGCCTATTTTATAGGATTGTAGTTAGAATACAATAAGATAATAGATGTGAAGTTGTTTCTATGATGACAAAGTCATGTGTAGGGCGGAAATGGATGAGAAATATGTATGGTCATATAGTAAGCACCAAATAAATGGTCTTCTATTTATTCATTCCATGAAAACATGTGGCAGTATCAGTCACAGATTGAAATATCTGTGCCTTAAGAAGTTTCTAAGAGCTAATTCTTGACTGCTGCCCCACCTCCCCCACACCACTGCCATCCAAAGTTTCAGAATGAAACTCTAGGGAGAGGACTCCCTGAACAGAAATTGATTAAATAAAAATGGTCTCCTTTCCTGCCAGTCATTTATTAATTATGCCTACCATGCAAGAATCATAATGCTAAATGTAGGGGTTAGGGAAGGAGTGGTGATGATACAAAAAAAGAGAAGGCACCAAGCAAGGGAGTGATGCTTGCAAGGCAAGGTCGGGAAAAATGGCCCTGGGTTCTACTCTCTGTAGGTGCACTTTGTATACACAAGTATACATTCTTAGTAATGTCCTTGTATGGTTCTTTGGGCAGTTAGATGGCATAGTGGATAGAATGTCAGCCCTGCAGTCAGCCTTGCAGACTCATTTTCCTGACTTCGAATCTAGCCTCAGACATTTACTAGCTTTGTGAACCTGAGCAAATTGCTTAATCCTATTTGCCTCAGTTTCCTCATCTATAAAATGAGTTGGAGAAAGAAATGGTAAACTACACCCGCATCTTTGCCAGAAAACTGCAAATGAGGTCATGCAGAATTGGACATGACTGAAAAATGACTGAACAACAACACTAGATCTTACTCCCCTGTGGTCATCATGGAATCAATAGATTTAGAGATGGAAGAACCTGAGTAAAGTAGTACATAAAGCACCGTACTTGGAGTCTGTAAGAGTGGAGTTCAAATCTTCTCTGAGCTGGCCTGGGCAAGTCAGTTCCTTCCTTCCTTCCTCCCTCCTTTCTTTCCTTCCTTCCTTCCTTCCTTCCTTCCTTCCTTCCTTCCTTCCTTCCTTCCTTCCTTCCTTCCTTCCTTCCTCCCTCCCTTCCTTCCTTCCTCCCTCCCTTCCTTCCTCCCTTCCTCCCTCCCTCCCTCCCTTCCTCTCTCCCTCCCTTCCTCCCTTCCTCCCTTCCTTCCTTCCTTCCTCCCTTCCTCCCTTCCTTCCTCCCTTCCTTCCTCTCTCCCTTCCTTCCTTCCTCCCTTCCTTCCTCCCTCCCTTTCTCTCTCTCTCTCTCTCTCTTTTCCTTTCACTTTTTAGAAGGGGGAGGGCAGAGCAATTGAGGTTAAGTGACTTGCCCAAGGTCACACTGCTAGTAAGTGTTAAGTGTCTGAGGCTGAATTTGAACTTGGGTCCTCCTGACTCCAGGGCTGGTGCTCTATTAACTGTGCCACCTAGCTGCCCCTAAGTCTCAGTTTCTTCCTCTGTGAAATGAAGGGGGTGGACTTCACAGCTTCTAGAGTCCTTTTCAGTTCTAAATCTATGATCCCATGATTAGCTAAACTCTCTCATTTTACAGTAGGGTAAACTGAGCCTTAGAAAGAGGACAAATGACCCGGCTAGTGACAGAACCAAGATTTTAACCCAGGTCTCCAGATTCCAAGTCCAGCACTCTTTCTGATGGGAGAGAGGCTGAACATCTGAAGGCACTCTTGTTTAGCATGTCATTAATTTCATGTTACCTTGCAGGGCTGCATTAAAAATGATGCATCAGTAAGATCAGAATGATTATTTATGATGTTTACAGAGAAAAAACAGATGTTGCTGTTGATGCCCACACACAGAAGAATCTCAAGGCAGGCTCTTGCTAGAAGTCAATGAAAATTTTTTTTAAAAAGTCAGACAAGTAACTGTACACAGAATCAAAGAAAGCTCCTGTCCCCGGTTCTCTCCTGGCAGAATCGACACACTCTTATTTCATTGGGAATTAATTTCCCCCCAGATACTTTCCAGGCTAGGAGGTTCAACTTCTCTTTGATAGGCTAGCCACATGGAAGACTTTAGTTTGGATTGGTTTATTCTTCTATGGGCTGCTACCCACACAGACCAATTCCCTGGAGCTCTGCTATGATCCGTATTAAATGAACACTGATTATTATCCACAACCCTACCCTGTACCAAGTTTCTCCACTACCACCTCTGGGTCTCCAAACTCAATCAGTAAACATTTATTAATTGCCTACTATGTGCAAGGCACTGTGCTAAGTGCTGGAAACTCTACATGATCCCAGGGCAGCCTTTCAAGTCTTCTCTGCTTTCCCATCATTCTCCTTCCACATCTTAACAATGTCTTTCTCTTTGCTCTCTTATTTCACACCAGCCTGACTCTTTTATCCCCATTCCCACAGTCATATCCCCTGATTCTTTGCTTAAATATACATGTACACATTGTCCCCAGCATTGAACACAGTGCCCAGAACATAATAGGCACTGAATGAATGACTGAATTGAATGAATGAAGTATGTTTTGTTGCAATATTCTCTATCAGTCTCTTTCCCCTAGAAGCTTTTGTGTCTGAAAGATCCCACTTTTCTGTGATGGCTCTTCAACACAAAAGGTTGAGCTTGGATTGGTCTCTTCTTTGGGCAGCTGCTGCTCTGTGTAGACTAAATGACTGCTTGTTTGACTGATTGAATGAATGAACGAACGAACGAATGAATGAAACATGTTTTACTACAATACTTTCACCGATCAGCTTCTACCTTCCTCAAGCTTTGCTTCCACCCTAATTTCAACCTATATTATGCAGAACTGGGACTCTTGTTGACTTGTTTTTCTTGAGAGCCCATTCTATACAATCTCTGTCTGTCTCTATCTGTCTCTCTGCTAAGTGTTGGAAACTCTACATTATCACAAGGTAGTTTTAAAGTTCTTTGCTTTCCTTCCAAAATCATTTCCTTCCAAATCCCAATAATAAGTCCTCCCTTTCCCTCTGTGTTCTCTCCTCCCCCCTCTCATTTAAATAGTACTTATTGAAGTGTTTCAAGTGAGGCATTGAACTAGACTTAACGCGGGATTAAAAAATGAAGACGACATGGTCCTTACTATTTAAGAGAGATAAGATATAGATAAATATTGATTATCAATATGTGACAAAGGCCAAAGTTAAAGGGTTGGTAAAGTGGGAAGAAAACTGGCCTCAGAGTGAAAAAAGATCTGATCGGCTTGGGTGCCAACTGTGCCACTTGCCAACTGTGTGACTTTGGACAAATCATGCCTTCTTTCTTGTCTTCCCCTGTTTCATCCTCTGCAAAATGAGTGGACGGTCCTCAAGGTACCTTATACTTCTAATAAGCTGTGAATCTATGAGTAGTATGGAAAATAAAGGGTATTGGAGTTTTAAGGAGGAAGAGATGGTGATTATTGGTTATTTATGGCACAAAGGGTCAAGAAAAGCTTCATGGAGGAGAAGGAATTTGGTTCCCAATTATCTTTCACATTAATTTTCTCATCTTCCTCAAATCTTAAATACTCATCTCCTTTCAAACACCACTTTATATGACATTCAAAAGATCATAAATTCAGAATTCAGAGATAATGTAGTCCATCCCTCCACACTCATTTTATAGATGAGGAAACTTAGGCCCAAGGATGTGAAGTAATTTCCCCAAGGACAATCAATTAGTAAGCATCAGACTCAGGATGACTAAATTCAGTGCTCTTTCCTTATACTGTGTGCTCAAAAGTTAGCTGGAAAAGCTTAAAATTGCACCAAGACTTTTGGGACACAGTATATTCTGACTCATCTTCTGAGGCTAAGACAGAACCCAACCTGAAGGACTGCTCACGAAGCTGGGATGGTGAGGGCATACCAGACTGTTTGCAGAGGATTCAAATCAGGGTCCCAGTTGCCACTGCAGTGATTTGCAATTGCTCAACTTTTGGGGGTTAAGTGACTTGCCCAAAGTCACATGGCTAGTAAGTGTGTCAAGTGTCTGAGGCTGGATTTGAACTCAGATCCTCCTGACTCCAGGGCTGGTGCTCTATTCACTGTACCACCTATCTGCCTTGTGCAATTGCTCAACTTAAGTGACCTATGGAAGGAACTAGCATGTGGGTGTTTAGTATGGTCTGGTGAATGTGTTTCTGCTATATTGAAGGAGGACAGACATAGATATTGCTAATAGCCCAATACCTTCATGGGCATAGATAATCCTACAATCCTCATTTATTTATTCACTCAACAATCATTTATTAAACATCTACTACATGCCTTTCTATGGGAGCACCATGATCACTAATATTCACATAGTCACTTCAAGCATTTTCCAGAGCCATTTACTAACATTATGTCACCTGTTCCTCAGGAATCCATGAAGCAGGTACTACAGGCATTGCCATCCCATTTTGCAGATAAGTAAACTGAGATTCAGAGAAGTCAATAGACTTACTCAGGGCCACATATTTAGTAAGCATCTGAGGTGGGATCTGAACCTAGGTCTTCCTGACTTGGAGTCCAGTTCACCATATTACATGAGAGGAGCAAAGGATTGCCATGAAGGAAAGGAAAAAAGTCTGATCATCCTGCCTTGGATCTCCTGACCTCAGAGTTCCTTCAAGGCTTAACTCATAAATCATGACTATCTTGGTTGCTAGTGGTCTCTGAGCAAAGCATTATTAGTATAGGTGTTGAATCCCCCTAGAGGCATGTAAATACTTGGGGAAGCAATGATGGATTACATTTTGTCTTAATATTCCTGGTGTCTCATTCATTTATTTGTGGTGTGTGATGGGTATGAGGTGCAGACCTATGGCTTCAGCTGTGTGGTGAACTCTGGATGAGAACTATGTCTGCTAATGTAGATGGGCAGCTTCTCTGCAATGAACAGTATTAGAGAGATGGCTTGGGGAACTCAGAGATTAAATGACTTACTTCCCCAGGGCTTTTCAGCCAGTATTTGTCAGAGGCAGAACTTGGGCTGGGCTTTCCTGACCCTGAGCCTAGCACTTTACCCTCTGAACTATTCAGCCACTTAATGAATGCTTTTGGACTGGATTTGATGAAGCATGTGTGTATATTTGATGTTTCTGGATATTTGGCCTGGTAGAGGTAAGTCTGGTAGAGCTAAGTGCTTGAGCACCCCCAGAAAATGTGGGGAGCAAACAATTACAATAGTCACAAGATCAGATCTGGCATGGTGCCAATTATCTGAATCACATCAACTGAGCTTACTCCTGGTTTATAACCCCAGGAATACTGCCTAAGGCATGTGTTCAAACCAGGCAACCTTGCCAAGAGGGCAATAAATTTCCAGGGGTAGAAGGATGGGTGAGAAAGGGAAAAACAGGGGATGAGACTAAAGATAATACAATCTCCTGCTTCCTAGCCATTTCTCTACCACCCAACTCACTAGAACTCACTAGAAACATTCTACAAACTGAAGTGGAATGCAGAAGTGTTTTTGTGTCCTGTGCACAGGGTGTGGTCAATGTAAGTTAGCTGGCTCTGAGGTGGAACCAGAATGGCAATGCAGGCACACTTTGCTTTGTGCTTTAGATTTGCTCCTGAAAAGATGCCTGGAAATTGAATTGCTTGTAAATCAGGTCCCATTTTCTCATTGATTTCCACAATCAACTTAGATGTTTCATCTTCATTTCTGATTACCCTCCCATTTCAGTGCTTCCTAATCATTTCAGCTTTAAGTTTCTTTGACCCCTGAGCCTTTTGGGTCAAGAGTTAACTCTCTCAGAGCCATGACTTAAATGCAGGGGGCTGAGGTGAGACTCGAAGGAAGGCTTTAAAAAGTCATTGCCTAATTCTTTTGAAATGAGAGAAAGGATTTCTTGATACCCGAGTTTTAAAATCTGGGTTTTTCCTGTTTCCTTAATGCAGAGCATGCTAAGCGGCAGTGGTAGAGTCTTGGACACAGAACTGATCTGAGCCTGGAAGCACCAGGTTTGGAAAAAAAAAGAACTGAGTTCGAATACTACTTCTGACACACACACTGGTTGTGTGATCCTGGGCAATTCACTTAATCTCTAAGAGCACCCAGGCAGCTCTCTAAGACTACATGTTTCTGCCTTTCATTTGTAGGAGGAGTTTCTTCACTGGGAAGCCCCTGTACCAGGGATGGGGAACCAGCAGCCTAGAGGCCACATGTAGCCCTCTAGCACCTCAGTTTCAGCCCTTTGACTGAATCCAAAGTATTTGTTCTGTAAAGTGTGGATCCAGTCAAAGACCACACTTGAGGACCTAGAGGGTTACATGTGGCTTCCCCACTGCTGCCCTGTACCAATGAAATTAGCCTCCCTTTCCTGCCCCATCCCTCAAAGGAGATCCCTGAATATGTTCATGTAGATCAGGTGTTGTATCTTTAGATCTGGTGTAGCTAGTCAGTAGACACCAACATTCAGAACTGGAACAGGGAGGGAGTCTATCAGGAATAACTTTACTCTGGAGACTGTAGCAAATCAAGACTGATGGTGTCACTTAAGCAATGTCATCTAGTTGTCAGGAATGGGATTTTCAACCCTGGATCTGATCTGATCTCTATGATAAAGGAATGCTATTGGGAGACTTTCAGGAAAAAGGGAGGGAGAAAGAGTGAAAGTGAGAGAGAGAGACAGAGAGACAGAGAGAGATACAGAGAAAGAGAGAGACAGAGAGAGAGAGAGAGACAGACAGACAGACAGACAGACAGACAGAGAGAATACATGTAGAGAGAGACTGAGAGAAATGGAGAGAAGAGACAAACAGAAACACCCATGCAGACAGAGAGACGGATAGTATTTCTAGTGAAGGATACTTACTCTTCCCTTGGAGGCAGGGGAGATATTTGGAAAATGTAGCCACAGTTTAAATGAGACTGTGTCTCAACTTCTTAGATGCTGCCAGAGGGGGAGAGAGTTATGTTCCCATTAATATCATTACTTTTCTAAGACAGAGGCATCCAGGACCCCAGATGCCTGTTTGTCTTTCTTCTTACCAGTGAACTGAAGAATCGATGGCATGCCAGGAGTAAATCTATGCTTTCTAAACTCCTTTACTTCCAAAACCTTTCTTCCATCTGGACATGCTTTTCTTTTTCTGCTTGTAATAAACACTCAATTGGATTTCCAGACAGATATACCTAAACCCAGACACACTAGCTCCTCTCTTGGTCCAACATCATTGGTGCAATTCTTGCCCCTCCCCCCCAACACACACCTGTGGGATGAATGACTTTCATTCCCCAACAGGTGTTAACAATTTTCAATGTCGGGCAATAGCCCGTTTTCCTCCTTCCCTTGGTAGGCTTGGGCAAGGGTTTGTCTGCAGACTGAGTAGTCCTTAAGGATGGTCCTGAGCGGTGTTATAAATCACATCAATGGAAAAACTGCAATTCAAACCTGGTAGAGTGGGTATTGAAAAAGAAAAACACACTAATATTCTCAAAGCAACTGAATAAACTCTAACGGCTGCATTCTGAGCACTTCCAATGTGACTCAACATAAATTAAGCAAATTGCTGTGTTACTGGGTGATTTCCCCTGGGCACTAATTACCTACAAGTTGGAGGGAAGGGATGAGACCAGGATCGGGGAGGAGCTCAAAGAGGAGCCTTTGTGTGGGTGATATTTAGCAGGCAGGAGACACAGAGGAATAAAGGAAAGAACACAAAATCAGAGCCACAACATAGCTAGGCTGGGATCTCGCTCTCCTCCTGATGAATTCACACAAGTGAATTTACTGGTGAATTCACACTCTCCTCCTGGTGAATTTACACAAGTCCCTTTCTCTACTTTGGGCTTCAGTTTCCTGAGGTGTGAATAAGGAGACTGGATAAGATTATCTCCAAAGTCCCTTTTAGTTCAAAATCTTATGCTTGAATTCTGTGGTACTGGATGGATTAGTACTTCAAAACTGAAACGATGCAGTGCTCAGGGCATCTTGTCACAAACGTAGCTCTGTGGCCAAATTCAAAGGAGGTTCAAGGTCACTCTGTGGTTCAAATTCAAAGTTAATATCCATTGCTCAAAATGGCAGGCATAATTAGAAAGACATATAGGAAATTCCTATTATTGTCTGTCTTGAGAATAGGGGAAGGGCAACGCTTCCAAGGAAAAGGAAAGAGTTTTGAATACAGAAGCCAGAAAGCATAGATCAAAAGTCCAGGACTGGTCAGTACCAGGTCAAAGTCTAGGGGCTATGATGATCGGGCAGTCAATTACAGGAGCAAGGTTCAGGGTGGGAGTTCAGTGTCAGATCTGGAGATAAGATCCTGAGTACACAGCAGTTGACTGTATAACTCAACCTATCTACAAAAAGTTGTTGTGTTACTGACAGCCCCTACACAGTATTTCTGTGCCTGTGTCAACCATATGACCTCCTGTCCAGGCTATCTCAGGAAGTCTGTGGACTCAACAGAACTCAAGGAAAATCCAAACTTTCATAGTTGCCATATCTTGTTGTTCGGTTGTTTTGGTTGTGTTCAACTCTTTGTGACTCCATTTGTGGTTTTCTTGGCAGAGATACTGGAGTGGTTTGTGTATCAGCAATGCCATATTCACAATGCCTATAGAGATTACAAATATGCTGATATAATTATCCATTACAAAATACGTCATGTTTGCCATGTGAGGAAATAAACTAGAAAATTTATTAAGATACCAAAAGACTGAGTCCCAAAACCAGAAAGTGAAAGCCATCAGAGTAGTTATGATATTGGCACAGGTAGATAAAGTAGAAAGCACCCACATTTTCAAGCCTTTAAAATAGAACAGGCTACCTCAGGCAAAGGTCCTCCTCTCCCCACTCACAGCAACCACCCAGCGTCCTGGAAGCGCGCTCCCAGCAGCTCCGGCCCCTGGCAGTCCTCAGCAGGAGTCCTTAGCAGAAAGTCCTTAGCAGTCCTAACTCAAAAAGGGCTTCGCGCTGCCACTGCCTCTGCTGCTGCCGCCGTCACCACCACCGCCAGCCACCGCAGGAACGCTAGCTTGGCTTCCGCTTTTGCCTGTTCTTTGCCTGGTTCTATGGGTATTGCTTTCAAACATCTTTCCAAATCTCCAGGTTCTCCCTCTTACAGATTAGGAAACTGAGGCAAACAGGGTTGAGTGACTTGTTGAGGGTCACACAGCTAGTAAATGTCTAAGGCTGGATTTGAACTCAGATCCTCCTGACTCCAGAACTGGTATTATATACACTGCACCACATAGCTGCTCCAGTAGATATTAGGAAGTAATGAATTTCATGGCCAAAGGAGCATTTTGCTTTATGAAAGAATCCACCAAGTGTTCCATAGCAACCTACTTTAGTGTCATTAGAACTGAGGGAGGATGGAGGAGAGGAGGAATGGAGATCCCTTTTAAATCTAAAATTCTGTGATTTGTATGGTCAGAATTCTCTAGAAAGATTCACATCAAGAAGATTCCAAATAATCTAAGTATATAAAAGGACTTGGGCAGCATTTTCTCTCTTCCAGTCACAGGGGCTATAAAAATGTCCAAGGATATAAGGGCATTGAAAGCTTTGAGCAGGGGCTTATATATCAGTAATAAATGTGTTTTTGTCAAAAACTTAGGAAGCTGATGTTTGCAAGAGGGTTAGAAGAGAGCTACCAGAGAGATTCTGAATATGAGATTTCTGGTTGAGGACAAGCAAAAGGAACAGAGATTATTTTGAGAGAAGATCCCAAGACTAAACTTTGTCCACTGGTCATACTCAAGCCCTAGTGACACATGTTTTATGTTTGTTTTATGAAAAAATGTCATTTGTACAGAACTTAGTGACAGAGATTTCATGAAGTCTACAATACGGCCATGATATTCTAGTATTGCTAATATTAGAAATTATAGGTGACAGGCAAGATTTCTTATAGCAAATCTTTCGACAACTTCATGGCCCCATTGTCGGACATGACTGGGAAGACACTTGTCAGATTAAATCACAACTTCCTGAAGATTAGATTCTATCACTTAAAACCAACAGCCAAGTCTTACTTTGATGAAATGGAGAAAGAATGATAGAAAGACCTAGGGATGTTAAACTTGAAAAAGAAAAGATATGGATATTGGGATGGGGGTGATTATTTTCAGATAAATGTCATTCACAAGAGATCAAGAGGGCAGAAAGAGGATAAATAAATGGAAATTACAGGGTGGCAGATTTTTGATCCAAGAGACATGTCTGATAATACCATCTCCCAACTCAAAAAATTTTGGTAGCTCTTTATTGCCCCAGGAAAAAAATATGAACCCCTCAGTCTGGCATTTATAACCCTCCACACTCTGGTTTTCATCATCCTTTAAAGATTGCTTTCATATTACTCTACCCTAAGTTTAAGCCACTGTCCTATTAGGTATTCTCCCAGTTCTGTGCCTTTTCATGGCTGGAGGGTACTTTGTCCTCCCTTCTTCTTCTTGTATTTTTCCTGGTTTCCATCATGGTGCAGCTCAACTGTGACCTCTCACATGAAGTCTTTCCTGTTCATGCAAAATTACTAACATTTTTTCTATCACTTTATTAAGTCAGGATAATCAACAAAACAACAAATCAAACCCTGATTTATAGCCTTTACTTATTGGTTTCCCGTGTGTAAATACACCAAAGATGTAATAATAGGCTGAGAACTGGCTCCATGACACCCCTGGTCTTTAGATGTGTTTATGTTTGGTTTTATATTGCTGTCTTTCCTTTCAGGAGATAAGACTGCTATGAATGTAGGTAGAAAGAAGCTTAAACCTCACAAATCATTCATATTTCTTTTCATTAACCTTGCTGAAGTCTAGAGGCATAGGGGAGAGTGAGTGTTGTGGCCTCTGATCTTGACCCACATCTTTCTTGCTGCAGGCATCTACAGGGACCTCATCATCCTGATGTGTGATGGTGACCTCTTTAGCCCTTTATTACACAGCTGGCGATTTATTATGGGGATTAGGATGACACATAGTAAGTACTTAATATATGTTTTTCATCCATCCATGCATCCATGCGTCCATCCATCCATCCATCCATCCATCCATCCATCCATCCATCCATCCATCCAATCTTTCCATGAAAGAAAAAAAAGACTAACTTCCTGAGATATGGATGAACAAAAGAGCCTGGAGGCAGATAAAGGCAGGGGAAGCAAGCAGGAAGAGGGGAAGTGTAGCAGGTCACAAATTTCTGAGGAAAGACCTTTGTTTTATTTTTTTTTCTTTTTGGAGGGGGGAAGGCAGGGCAATTGTGGTTATGTGACTTGCCCAAGGTCACATGGCTAGTAAGCGTTAAGTGTCTGAGGCTATATTTGAACTCATGTCCTCCTGACTCCAGGGCCAGTGCTCTATTCACTGTGCCACCTAGCTGCCCCCAAGACCTTTGGTTTTGATATGGTTGTTTCTCTAGATATGGTCTTATGGAGAGGAGCACTGAACTGGGAGCCTGGAAGCATGAGTCCTTACATGGACTCTGCCATTAACTGACTATGTGGCCTTAGTTTAGTCACTTCATCTTTCTTGACTTCAGTTTCTTTCTCTGGAAAATGAGGCAGTTGGGCTTGGTGACCTCTTAAGTCCTTATCTATTTCCAATGTTCAGTTTAGTAAATAAGAATACTTGTGGGTAGAAAGGGAGGGACAATAAAAGATTGTGGGTCTCTGGACCAAGAGGCCAAAATCAAAGTAAAGAAGCCCTATTGGACCTTACAAAGCTGGTCTCAGAACTGCAGCTCTATCTGGTCGATGATAGATGCCTCCCTTTAGAGATAAGAAGGGACTTCAGGGGTAGGATTATCAGATCAGAGACATAAAGGAGGAAGGGACCTCTGAAGTTATCTACTCCACTTTCCTCATTTGCTGATCAAGAAGCTAAAACCCATAATAGTTTCAGTGATTGACCCAAGGTCACAAAGGTGACAAAGCTGGGATTTGAACTTAGGACTTCTGATTCTAGTTACTGCACTCTCTACTGAACCAACCAGGCATGCTTCTGAGGACAGATGATATTATCCCAGATCTAGAATTGAAGGAGAGTTTGGAATCATCTAGTTCAACCTCCTCATTTCACAGATGAGTAAACTAAGCTTTAGTTGGGGGAGTTTGGTGAAACAGCAAATAGAGCACTGGACTTGGAATAAAGAAGTTCAAATATATATTTAGTAGCTGTGTGACCCTGGGCAAGTCATTTAACCCTGTTTGCATCAGTTCCTCATCTGTCAAATGAACTGGAGAAGGAAATGGCAGACCAGTCCAGTGTCTTTGCCAAGAAAACTCCAAATGGGGTCATGAAGTTTCAGACATGACTGAACAACAAATCCAAGCCTTAGTGAGATTAAGTGACTTGTGCAAGGTCACACAATGTCAGAAGTGGGATGTTGAACTTCAGTCTTTCTGATTCCAAGTTCACTATGCTGAGTTGCTTTCTATCTATGGCCACCTCATGCAGGGAAGCCTGAGTGGGCTCTGTTTATGCTCTTCTGTTTCCAAAGGAGCAATTTGGGCAGACTGGGAAGAATGAATGTTTGCTCTCTCACTCTCCAAACAGCACCAACCCAGCAGAATGGAAGCGGGAATTTTCTCATTTCCACAGGGACCCAACTGCAACAACACATCCGCCTCACCAAACATGCCGCCTGGTGCTGTGAATCAGGAGCTTAATGATGCATTGGAGAATGTAAGTGGTAATCACTAAATAGGGCAGGGTAGAAGAACTGGAGCCAAACACACAGCAGGATGACAAAAAAAATTCTAGAAAAAGCCTGAGAGTAAATGGGGCAGGGAGGGCCTGGTCCTTCTGAGGCAGATAGAAAATTCATCTAATAGCAGAGTCTTGCAATTCTCATATTTCATCTTTCTACTACAAATTATGTGAGTGGACCATTTTGCAAAGACAAAAAAGAAACAAGCTTGAATTCACAAAATAGAGGAATTGGGGTGGAGAGGAAGGGAGATTCTTTGCATTAGAGAAAAGATGCTTTCACTTGCCAAAGGATGCCTGGAAGGTGCCTTTAAATAGCAATTCCCTTGGGACATTTAAGTGTTTGATTACAGAGCATTAGCTATTACATAGAAAGTGTCTGGCAGAGGTGAGGGAGAAAGGAAGAGGCTGGGCAGAGAAACCTACTGGATTTGAAGCATAAACACATGGAGCTTTTCATATATTGTCACATTTTTTCCCTCCAATGTATCGAATGTTTGGGGCTGTTTTTCTTTTCTTCCTTTTTTTTCTTTCAAAAAGTACTTGTAATAACAGATGACTTTGTGGACGAAGGAAGGGGGAGGGATATGTGGAGAAATTTAGGAGATATAAAAACAAAAGATCAATAAAATTTATTTTAAAAAGAAATGAAGGGATTGCTTCTTCAGATAGTTATGATATGAACAAATAGCATTCCACGAACAGAATTTCAACTAAAAATGTAATTGACTGGCAACATTTGGTGGAGAGGCAGTATGGGAGCCTAGATCCACAACCAGTCAAATGATCAGAAAGAACAGGGATCAAGTCTTGTTTCTGTCCCAAACTGACTGTGTGACCCCGGGCAAGTCACTTCCTTTCTCAATGCTACAAACAACTGTCTAGCTATTAGTGGTAGAGCACATGCAAATCTTCATTGGTTTCCTCTTCTAGAGATTCCCAGACTGAAAGAATCACAAATTTGCTGATTCCTTCCCCTAATTTTTTTCTTTGGTGGTACATCTACTGAGCAAAGCAAGGTTTGCTTACTTATTTGCAAGGTCATAAAGATGAGTGATTAAACAGAGAGGCTAATAGAGTTTGGATTAGAGAGAGGAATTAGCTGGCACATAGTAGGGGCTTAATGGGAATATGTTGAATTGAACTTAGTTGGTCATAGAATAAGACCATAGCAGCATAGACTTAAGGAATGGACTTTGGTAGTCATTGTGTCCTATTGAACTGCCATTTTCATTTACTATTTTGTATGACTTTGGATGGATCATTAAATCTTCATGGGTCTCAGTTTCCTTATCCATAAAATAAAATGATGATACTGGATTAGATGTTGATCCTATGCTTCTGAAGGACAGCTAAGTGGTACAGTGGATACAGCATAGGCCCTAGAGTCAGGAAGACCTGAGATCAAATCTAGCCTCAGACACATACTAGCTGTGTGACCCTGGGCAAGTCACTTAACTCCATTTGCTTTGGTTTTCTCATCTGTAAAATGAACTGGAGAAGGAAATGGTAAACAAATCCAGCATCTTTGCTAAGAAAAACCCAAATGGAATCACAAAGGGAAGGAAATAACTGCACCACCACCACCACCATATTTCTAAGGTCCCAAATGATACCAAATATATGTTCTTATTTTGGAGATTAGGAAATTTATCTCAGATCACACAGATCCGTCTCAGTCCAGCGGATCCATGGCACTTCCAATTTCTTGATGTAGGTGTGGAAGAATGAGAAATATTTTAGCCAGCAGATGTGAAAAGAGCGCATTTCAGGCATGGGGCACAGCTTAGGTAAATGAACAAAGGTGGGAGACTGCATGATGAAATTGAGTAACAGCTCATAGTCCTTTTGGACTGCAATGTCTACCCCGTTAGAATGTAGCTCCTGGTGAATAGGAATTGTTCCACTCTTTGTGTTTAATTCACTAGTGCCTAGGGAAGTGCTTGGAATACAATTGAAGGAAGACTAGCTCAGGGAAGACCTTCCATGCCATGCTAGGGAGCTGGTATTTGCTCCTATTAGCAATAGGAAGCCAATGAAAGATTTTGAACTGAAAAGGGACATAGCCAGAGTCTAGTCTCAGGAAGACTATTTTGTTGCAGGAAAACTAAGGAAAGAACCATGGATTTAGAGTCAAGAAGTCTGGGTTTGAGTCTCAGTTCTACTTTCTACAGGCGTGACCTTAGGCAGATCACTCTGGTTCTGCATTTTTGTTGTTCAATTGTCATCATGACCCCATTTGGGGTTTTCTTGGTAAAGATACTGGAGCAGTGTGCCATTTCCTTATCCAGCTTATTTTACAGATGAGGAAACTGAGGCAGAGTTCCATCCCAGCCCCTCAGATGGGGCTCAATGAGACACAAAGATGAATCTTCCTGATTCCAAACCCAGCATTCTATCAACTGCACTGTCTAGCTGTCCATCATTAGGATAGAGTATAGTGGGGTAATCACCATAGGAAGGCTACACTTCTCAAGGCAGCCCCAAATCATGTTAGCTTTCCTTGCTGCCATATTCAACTGCTGGTACATATTGAGCTTGGAGTCCACTAAATCCTCCAGATCTTTTTCCGATAAGCTACTGTCATCTTAAGGCTAGCATCTTAATGAAGAAGATTGTGGAGATTAACCATAGAGAGATAGTGATCCAGGAAGGAGGAGACACTGAGAGGGAGAGAAGGGAGGGTGCTAACACAAAACATGTTGGAGCATAGAAGTAGAGCTGCAAAGAACCTCAGAGGCCAAGTAATCCAACCCACTTATTTTTACAAATAGAAAAACTGAGATAAAAACAAATTGCCCAAAGTGATATGGGTAATCAGTGGTAGAACTGAAATTCAAACTTAGGTCCTTGGGAGATTATATCTAGAGCCATAAGGACCAACCTTAGAGGCCATCTGCCTCTAATGCTTACTACCTATATAGCCTAACCTCCCTGGGCTTCAGTTTTCTGATCTGTCCAATGATAGGGCTGGGTAAAATAGCATCTAAGATCCCTCTAAGCACTACATTGATGAACACCTTCATTTTATGGATGAAGAAATGGAAGCCAAGGGAGGAGAAGAGACTTGTATGAGGCCACACATGTCAGTATCATAGGCTGGATTTGAACTCAGGTCCTTTGCCTAGAGTTGCTTCTGTACCATGATACTTCCTGCTGAGGTCCCTCTGACTCTAAATCCGATCCTCCTTCTACTGTGCCGTGTTGCTTTCGCACCTACTGTATGATCCTGCTAATGGGTGGTCTTGCGTAGGCAAAGGAGGGGTATAAAGGAAAGGATCTGAGAGGCTGGATGGCAATAAGAGCTTCAGCCACAGGGGACCTTTCTATCACTCAGCTGCCTGTTGCAGCCCATCCTCTGGAAAAGTATCAGTGAATTAAAGCCTAATAAAAAAGTCAATTAAGTCCAGACTCATTTATGCCTTAAGTTCCCCCAAGCCAGCAAGCTGGAATGGGCGCTGAAATGTATTTTACCGTTTCCCTCCTTGTCTGTATTGGTCTCCAGCGAAGCATCAGTGACACATTTTATTTCAACTATAAAAGAAGCAAACTGATGGCCACTGGATGCTCTCTGAACCTTTCCCAAACAACCGGCATAGATTGTATGTGACTGGGTGTGGGAGTGGATGGGAGCAGGGAAGGAGGAATGATGTATCACATCCTAATGGTTAAAGGGACCCCAAGGATGTGTGTGTGTGTGTGTGTGTGTGTGTGTGTGTGTGCATATATATGTGTATACAAGCTGTACCTTAGAAAATGGACTACTTCTGTCTGGGACGCAGGGAAATTCCCATAGTGGCAGACCATAGAATTATATATATATATAGGTTAGAATGATGTGATGAAATCTGGGAAATGGGGAAGGGGAAAGGAAGAAGGGGACGGGTGCCTAGAAGGAATCTCGTCCTAACATTGAGGAGGCAGTGTCGTACAGCAGAAGAAACCCTGGCTTGGGAGTCAAAAGATTCTTATCTCTGATGCTTTTAGCTGTATGACTGTGAGGCAGTCATTGGCTTCCTTGGACCTCTTCTCATCTGTGAAATGATGGAGTTGCCTAGATGGCCATCTTCTAACTCTAGAGATATGATCTCCAGGCCTGGTTGTGATATTTAATTCACTGCGTGACTTTAGGCAGGTCATTCCTGTCTTGAGATCTCAAGGGGATTAGATTAGATTGTCCCTTCCATCTCTAACATTCTTTGGCTCTACTATTCTAGGCCAGCAATTGGACCCAGAGGCCCAACTAGAACAGTAAGAAGAAGAGGAGAGATTTAAAAAAATCAGCATGCAGAGTGAGTTGCTAGAAGCGAGCTTATTCCCAGGTATTGTGAGTGAAATGTGGTGATGTAGTCTGAGCATAATAACATGCCCAAATGAAAATGTTGAGGAGAGTGGATGCAGCAGCTGCCAGATGAAGAGAGGAAGAGGAACATACAGAATGACTTAGACAGCAACTACCCTTTAATTAACCAATCAACAAGCATTTATTATGTGCCTACTATCTGCTAGGCACTG
Source organism: Petaurus breviceps papuanus (assembly GCF_028583685.1). NCBI lineage: Eukaryota > Metazoa > Chordata > Mammalia > Diprotodontia > Petauridae > Petaurus > Petaurus breviceps. Next base: position 25,870,756 of record NW_027185798.1, read on the forward strand.
GGAATACAAAATAAAGCAACACTTGCCTAATGCCTACCACATAGTAGGGGCTTAATAAATGCTTGTTGACTTGCCTTCAAAGAGCTTGCATTCTTTCAGGGGAGAAGACATGCACATTGCACCAAATAGTTATAGATTGAGAAGGGACCCCAGAGGCAAAGGATCCAACCCTTTCTTATTGCATACAAAGAACCTGAGACTCAGAGAGGTCAGCCGTTGAGAGGTCAGATGTTGGTCATCTTTCGTTCTCATAGGGGACAAATGGCATCGGGAAGGTGATGTCTTGACTTGCTTGTGAATTGGATTTAAGTGAGGCAGAGCTATGTAAACTTGTCTGCCTCACTCTTTCCTCCAGTCACTGAAGTCCAGAGGCAAGATAAAAGTCAAATTGCACAGATAGCATTTAAAGTAGGCTTTGAACCCAGTTTATAAACAAAATAGGGATGGGGTGGGGAAGGAGGCTATAACTGGGCATACTGGGAAGGGCTGCATGTAGAAATAGGCATTAAATCTGAGTTTTGAAGGAAACTAGGGATTCTTTAAGGTGAAGGTGAGGAGGGCAATGCATTCTAGCTAGCTAAGAAAGCTAATGCAAAAGTATGGAGATAAGAGACCATCTTTTGGGAAGAAGAGGAAAAAGGTCAGTTTGCCTGGACTGTCATGTGTGAGTGGGAATACGATATATAAATGATATTATATGATAAAATGCAATAAGATATATGATATGATATATACTGTAATATGATAGTATATGGCATATAATATATAAAATATATTGTAAAATATTATATCATATATAAATGATATGACACAATGTAATATATGACAAAATGATATGACATTATAATATGATATATAAAATGATATGATGTGATATAATGTAAGATGATATGACATGCATGATATATAAAATGACATGAGATAATGAAATATGACATGATATGACATGGTATGATATACATATATATATATATATAGGCCTCTTTTTAAGCTGCACTGACCCATTAAGGAGTAATTATTCTTTTTAGGATCCCACACCTCTGCATAATTTCTGCAAGGATTATGTGAGGCGGGCTTGACCTGTTTTTGATGGAGCCATTCTGGCCCCTGATCACTCTGTCTTTCTAGTTGTTTATCTCTTTAATAACATATGGTAGACTTTGCTCAGGAATCTAAGGCAAGCTCACTCGTCTGCCATCTTTAATCATGATTCTCTTCCCTCTTTCGGACAGAGACAACTTTTGTCCTCCACCAGTCCTGAGGTCGTGCTCCTGTTTTCCACGCTCTTGCCAATATCACTGACAGTGGTTCAGCAATCACACCTGTCAGTTCTTAAGTATCCTTGGTTGAAGGTCATCTGAGCTTAGTGACTTGAATTTATCTACAGTGTCTAGGGGTTCTCTTACTGCTCCTTACTTATCTTGGGAATCAGCTCCCGATTAGCCATATTTTTCTGGTCTTTTCTAAGGGTAAAGGGCATACTCCTTCATAGAGAAAATCAGAGAAATAATTTCACCTGTTCTTTGTCATCTGTCATAGCACCATTCCCTCCACCCAATGATTCTGTCCTCTCTTTGATATTCTTCTTTTTCCCAACAAAGCAAAAATAGGAAGGATGGGGGAGGGGTGTTTTGTGAGCTCTCTTTGGCAGCCTTGGCTTTTTCTGACTTTCAGCACTCCTGACCCCATTCTCTTCTTGTGTATTACTCTTATTGCCTGCCTTAACTTCCATCTTCTGTACATATCTTTAAAAAATCCAACGTAGCTGAAACACATCCGCTTCAATTCTTTTGAAATGGAGTGGGTAGGTGGTACAGTGAATAGAGCGTGGGGCCAGGAGTCAGGAAGACCTGAATTCAAATCTGACCTCAGACACTTACTAGCTGTATGACCCTGGACAAATCAGTTTTGATAGTCTTGGCTTCCTCATCTGTAAGATGGGGATAATAATAGCACTTACCTCCCAGGGTTGTTATAAGGATAAGATGAGATAATAATTGTAAAGCCCCTGGAACATATTAAGTACTATGGAAATGTTAGCTATTATTGTCACAACTCTCCCTTTTCTTTCTCATCATGGTGTTTTCCTGTGTCTTCAGACTTTCATTCTTGTGGCGGCTAGGTGGCACAGTGAATAGAGCACCGACCCTGGAGCCAGGAGGACCTGAGTTCAAATCTGGCTTCAGATGATACTTAACACAAAAACTAGCCATGTGACCTTGGGCAAATCACTTAACCACAACTGCCCTCCAAAAAGCAAAGGAAAAAAAAGAATTTCGTTCTTGAGAACCTTCTATTCCTAGAATGCATTCCCACCTCATTTTGCGCTGTTGAAATCTTTCCCTTTCTTCAAGGCATAGTGCCTGGCACATAGTAAGTAAATGTTTGCTGACTGACTTATACTCTAGCTGTAAGGGGATAGAATGTTTCTAGAATACTTTGGCTTAGTCTCTCATTGGTTAGAACCATGTTTACCACATTTAAATGGGTATAAGAGGCATTTAGATGGCATAGGGCAGTTGGCTTGAAGTTGGGAAAACCTGCATTCAGATTCTGCCTTCAGACACTGTATGACTCTGAGCAAGTCATTTACACTCTTTGTTCCTCAGTTTCCTCTTCTGTAAAATGAAGGGCTTGTACTTAATGGCCTCTAAGGTCCATCTGGCTCTAAAGATGACCTCATTTATTATCCCCCCCCTTAAAGATTATAAGCTCCTTGAAGGCAGGAATTTTGTCTTTCTCTTCCCATGACTTAGCATTATTCTTTGTACCTAGTAGATGCTTAATGATTGTTAAATTATTAAACTCAATCTTGTATACTACCCACATCTGTGGAAGAAGAAACTGAGACCCAGAGAGTGAAGGTCATTTGCTCAAGATCATAGTAGAAGTTTGAAGCAGAGCTGGGACTTTCAAAGTTTCCTTTAGCTGCAGAAGAAAATGATGAATACAATACCTGATTTGTAGTTGAGATCTGGATTCAATTATAATTACAACTCTATTACTTACTTACTATATGACTTTGGTCAAGTTACCATGCTTCTCTGTGCCTCAGTTTCCTATTTTGTAACATGAAGTCATTGAATTAAAAGATCTCTAAACTCCCATTCAACTCTCAATCTTATGATGACTGTAGGATTATAGGATCATAGATTGAAAGCTGGAAAGAACATTGGAGGTAATCTTGTTTTAAAGATCTCATTTTAAAGAGAAGGAAACTGAACCCAGAGAGATGCCATGATGTGTCACAGAGGGTCACAGAGCCAGTCGGTAGCAGGGCTGGATTTCAAACTGAGGTCATCCGGTGATGGAGTAGAGAAGCACTCAGCTGAGCTCTCCCAACATTCCCCTCCAAACAACTTTAAAACAATATCTCAAATGGAATTCTGAAGTGGCAGAGCCACCAAAAGGTCAGAGAGAGACATTCTTCTAGCCCAAGAGAACACAGGCCGTTGGAAAGAGAGATTTGTGATGGGGGAGGAGGCTAGCCCAGAGTTGGTATGAAATGCTAGAGGTGGGGCCAGGTGGTGGTGGGAGAAACAGCAGCAGTTTCAGGAGTTCTCAAGCCAGACAGAGTAAGGGGAATGTTCAGAAAGAGACAGGGAACCCCTGTACTAGCACTAGATGCAGGACCAGATGCTGTTTGGTAACTTCATTGTCTAGAACCACTCCTGGGTCATAATTTAAGGGTGGAGAGGAGCACTTTCAGGCAAGAGGGAGTGGAAGCCTTGAGGGTCAGTATCATTTCCAGACCCAAGCAATCAGGAATGTGAGGAAAAGTATCATTTTTGGTCCTAAGGGAGGAGGGATCCTGAGGAACATTATTGATTACAATCCCAAGGGATCAGGGACCATTTCTGGGTAAGAAGCAGAGCTCAGAGAAAGAGAGAAATGATCACACTTTTCTCCAGATCATACTACTTTGTTAGCATCAAGACCTTCTAGCCCTCAAGAACTAGCTCTGAAAACAGCAGTGCAAAAAACCCCAAAGTTTGAGACAGAACTCCCCCTTCCCCAGGACTGGGAACAGAGCCCAACATTAACATAAAATTCCAAATCAAGACATAGGGTGGAAAAAAAAGCAAACAACAACAAAAAGAACCTGACCATAAAAATCTACTATGGTAACGGAGAAGATCAAGACACAAACTCAGATGACAATGAAATCAAAATACCTACATGCAAAGCCCCAAAGAAAAATGTGAATTGACAGAAGCCCAACAAAAATTCCTGGAAGAGCTAAAATGATTTTCAAAATCAAGCAAGAGTGGTAGAGGAAAAGTTAGGTAAAAATGAAAGCAAAGGAAGAAAATGATGAAAAGACAATTAACAGTTCAGAAAAAGAGGCACAAAAATAATGAAAAAAATGACACCTTAAAATGCAGAATTGACTAAATGGAAAAAAAGACACAGAAAGGATTATAGGAAGTAAAATAAATAATTTTTAATTATATGAAATTTAAAAGCTTTTGCACAAACAAAATGAATGCATCCAAAATTAGAAGGAAAACAGTAAACTAGGAAAACATTTTGTAGTAAATTGCTCTGATAAAAGTCTCATTTCTCAAATATATAGGAAACTGAGCCAAACTTATAAAAAAAGGAGCCATTCCCCAGCTGATAAATGGTCAAATGACATGAACAGGCAGTTTTCAGAAGAAGAAATCAAAGCTATCAATAGTCACATGGAAAAAAAATGCTCTAAATAGCTACTGTTTAGAGAAATTCAAATTAAAACAACTCTGTGGTACCACCTCACATCTGTCAGATTGGCTAACATGACAGAAAGGGAAAATGACAAATGATGAAGGGGATGTGGAAAAACTGGGACACCGATGCATTGTTACTGGAATTGTGAATGAATCCAATTATTCTGGAGAAAAATTTGGAATGATATGTAAAGGGCTATAATACTGTGCATACCCTTTGACCCAGAAATACCCCTATTATGTTTGTATTCCAAAGAGATTGAAGAAATGAGGAATGAAAATATGTGTACAAAAACATTTATAGTGGCCCTTTTTGTGGTGACAAAGAATTGGAAACTGGGGGAATGTCTATCAATTGGGGAATGGCCAAACAAGTTGTGGAATATGATTATGTTGGAATACTATTGTCCTATAAGAAATGACAAGCAGGAAGCTTTCAGAAAAACCAGGGATGACATGAATTTATGCAAAGGGAAGTAAGCAGAACCAGGGGAACATTATACACAGTAACAGCAATATTGTACTATGAAGACTACTTTGATCAAGACGGTGATCCAAGCCAATTCCAAAGGACCCATGATGAATAATTTATCCACCTTCAGCAAGAGAACTGATGAGCCCTGCATGCTGATGGAAACGTACTTTTTTAAACTTTATTTTTATTGTTGCATTTTGTTTTTGTTTTTTCCTCAATATGGCTAATATGGAAATCTCTTTTGCATGACCTTATATGTATAATCAAAATCAATTGCTTACCTTCTCAAGGAAGGAGGATGATGAGAATTTGGAAATCAATTTTTAAAAATAATTATTAAATTTTTTTTACATGTAATTGGCAAATATTTACAAAATGAATAAAAATATATTTTTTCCAAAGCCTCCGGTCCTCTGACTCCAAAAACAGAATCTTTAACTTGCCCAAGTTAGTCTCAGATCTCAGACTTCCTGGCTGTCAAAGGGGCCATTCCATGTGGGGAATGTGCGATGGTCAGTGTCTAGATTTTCCTACTGTTAGCCAATCTCCTCTCCTGCAAATCCTTTGCCCCCTCCTTTTTTTTTCTTCCATTGACTTGGGATAACCTGGTCTTATTCTCTTATACTTTAGCTTTCCTCTCAGCTCAATGTATTCCTTTGAGCATTTCCCTGACACCTCAGGTATTAATAACGTTTTCGATTTTAGACATGTCAGCAAGTTTTCCCAAGTAACGTGAAGGAGGGAGAATGTTAATGCCTCCATCTGTGAATTATGTTAATCCACTAGACTGAATTGACAGCTTTTAAAATTGTGAATTTTAATTGGTTGTCTATTCCACCTCCAAGTTCAGGATGAGGTAGTTTCATCAGCGGGATGGTGCAAGAGACTGTCTCTCCTCCTCTGGCATATCATAGGGAAAAGAGCAAGGAGATGAATTCCAGTACTGTTTTTGCTATTAACTGGCTGTGCAACTTTGGGAAAATCACTCCCCTTCTCTGGGCTTTAATTTTTGTTTCTGTCAAATAAGGGGGTTGGGCTGGCCCCAGGGTTCTTCATCTTCTTTGGATCATGAGCCTGTTTGACAGGCAGTCTGATGAAGTCTATGGATGAAGAACTCAGAGGCATGTTCTTAAATGCATTAAGGAAAAGACATTGCATCACAAAGAAAACCAGTGATATTGGGAAATCACTTCTCAGAATATTTTTCAAAAAGCCACGTTCAGAGACCTCAGGTTACTAGATGAACTGGAAGGTTTCTTCCAACTCGGATATTCTAGGATTCTATTGGAGAATCTCCCTGGGATTTAACTGCAGTTACTTTATCTTCTCACTATTCACCAGCATCACTGGTAATCCACCTTCTCATCTGCTCTCACTAACTTTTCCTTTCTCTCATCAGATTTAGGGACATACACACATGTGCACATACACATAGCATGCACGCACACACATAACATGCACACATACACATAGTACGTATACACAGTTGTGTATGTATAACACAGGTGCACAATACATACATGGACACATAGGCATACAAGTATACACAGTACATACACACATGTAATGCATGAACAATCTACATATATGCATGCACCCACATAGATACTCATATGCATCTATATCTATATGTCATTCAGTCATGTAGCTCTGTCCTGCTTTTTGTGACCCTGTGGACTGTACTGTCCATGTGGTTTTCTTGGCAAAGATACTAACATGGTTTGCCATTTCCTTCTCCAGTGGATTAAGGCAGAAGTTAAATGACTTGCCCAGGGTCACACAGCTAGTAAGTGTTTGAGGGCAGATTTAAACTGAGATCTTCCCTACTCCAGGCCTACCACCCTATCCACTGAGCCACTTAGCTACCTTGTATATTCATACACACATACAAAATACATATGCAACACAATATACATGTACATGCACACGTGCATAAACATATACACATTCATGTATATGAATATGCTTTAAAAACTTGAGCAAACTATTGGAACCTCTGTTTCAACATCTGTATAACAGTCATTCAATAAGAATTAAGCCCTTAATATTTACCATAAACTTGCTAAATTCTAGGCATACAAAAAAAAAAGAAAAGAAAAAACACTTTCTGCCCTCAAAGAACTCTCATTCGAATGCAGGGGACAACATATTAAAAACTGGGAATGTGATCTATCCAGGAAATGGAAGGGAATCTCACTGGGGAAGGTAATAGCAACTGATGGGGGTGGGGGAAGGGATAGACTAGGAAAAGACTCCTGGAGAGGGTGAGATTTGAGCAGAATGTTGCAGAAATAAATTAGGAAAACAAAAGGGCCGGGTAAGGAGGGAGAATATTCTGGAAATGGGGGCAGCCTGTGCAAAGGCATGGGGGTATGTGCAGAATCCCAAGGAGGGTTGTTTAGACTGAGGGCAAAGGAGGCAAATGTAAGGAGGCTGGCAGACAGGAAGGGGGCCAGATTGTCAAGGACTTTCAATGCCACATCTTAGACTTCATATCTGATCTTGGGTGTAATCAAGAGCCCTTACTGAGTAAGGGGATGTCATGGAGGAAGTATGCTTTCAGAAAATAACTTTGGAAACTGAGCAGAGGTGGACTGGAGTGGGGAGAGACTGTTGGCCCCTGCCAAGAGACCCATTAGAAACAAGATTTAGAAGGACCTGAACTAACATGGTGCTTTCATGAAGAAAGAAATGTTGACACATATGAAAAATGTGGTGAAGGTAAAAGATATAAGGTGAGTCAACAGTTTGGATGTATGGGGTGAACGAGAGGGAAAAGACTTGGAGCCTCAGGCCAAGGCCTATTTCTTTCGCTACACTGAGAACACCAAGATACTGTGCCTCCTGATACCCTTTTACCCCAAGACTGAGAAAGCCCTAGGGTCACAGATGATCCTTCCCATTAGACTTGGAATTCTGAAGGCAGGGACTGTCTCTTAAATCATATAGGAAGTTCCCTGAGCACTGGACTAACTCTTTTACCAAACTGGGGGCTGTAATGGGAATGCAGATTTGGAAGATCTTCCCTGCCCCTAGGCTAAAGTGCACCTGAAGCCTGGGAGGCTTGTTTTTTTAGTTGATACTTTTTGATTGGCCAGTGGGTCCAAAAGGTTGTTACATTCTCTGAGCCAGGAGAAGGCTATATAAGCCCTGATGTGTAGCTTTGTTTGGGGGGCTCACTTTGAGAAGTGTTCTGTGATTTGATCTGTATTCTGGGAAGCCGTTGTCCAGAAGCCCCCCCCCCTTTGAAAAACCCAGTTGTGGAAACCCAGATGTTGACTGGGTATGGATGTAATGGTTGGACAGTTTGGAAATCTGTCTACTTGATCTGTTTCTGTCTTGATAATTCTGCCTGTATACTTTGAAGTTCGGGGTGCTGACCTTTTCCGCTGAACAAGGTAAACGATATATGTCTGACTGATTAAAGTAAGCTTGTTAACCCGTTTTGAGTTGCTTTCCTTTAACAAAGCAGATCCAAGAACCTGTATGGTCAGCAAACCCTGAGGACGCTTGGGGTGCTTGCTGCTACAGGGGCAGAGACCAAATATTACCCTATTAATTAATTAATCAATCAATCAATCCAAATATTTACGAATATGTACCAGCGACTGGACCAGGCACTGGGGACACACAAACTAAAATGAAGCAAGTCCTTGTCTTTAAAGAGCTAACATTCTATTGGACTGAAAGAAACCATGACCTTGATTGGGAAAGTCTCAAAGTGAAAGGGATAACTGTGAATATGTTTTTAATCGACTGACTTTGTCTTGTCTGCTAAGAAGAATTTTAGAGCCTAAAGTATAGAACATAGTTGAAGGAATGGGAAAAAAAAAAGAAAGAAACCAAGAATGAGGTCATCCATGACATTTCCTGAGAGCAGGCCCTATCGCTTCCCTACCACGTGGCTTTATCTAGCTAAGGACTGAGGCTGTGTCAATTTAACCTGTTTGGAGCTATAAATACAGAGACTGTGTGTGTTTTCCCTCATCAGACTGAGAGCTCCCTGAGGGTACAGCCTGCTTCCTCCCTTCTCTGGTGGAAGCTCTCTCAGATGAAGGATTGGGTCTCCCCCTGTGAATAGGCATTTCCCCAGGGAGAGTGAGGGAAAGGGGTTGGAGATTTCTTAAGGGAATATCTGTATGGGCTTCACTAGATGGGAATAAACAGAGAAGCTGGATTAGAGAAACTTCATTTCCTGCTTGGTCACCAGCTTCCTCCGAGAACTGGAGGCCAGCCTGAGTCCACCCAGGTTTCTCTTCCTTGACTGCTAGTCAGATTTATTGCAAAGATGTTAACAAGCTGAAATTAACTGGCTCTTTTCTCAGGTTGTTGGTTTTAAAGTAATGATAGTTAAAATCACTTATAGAATGCTCAGGAGAGAGAGCAAAGGCGAAGGGGAAGAGTCAGACAAGGCAAGGAAAGCCAGTTTTTAAAATTCCCTTAAAGTAGCAAAGAAGTGGAAACAAATTAGATGTCCACAGATAAGAAAATGGTTCTGCAAGTTGTGGTGTGTGAATGGAATGGAATGTTACTCTACTATAAGAAATAAGCAAGTCACTTTAATCTCCAGATGCATCAGTGTTTTTAGGTATGAAGTGAGGAGATTGGACTAATGGGCCTTTGAGTTTCCTTCCATTACTAGATCTATGATAATTGCTTTTGAAAATGAAGATGCATGAGAAGGCATATTAACTGATGCAAAGAAAGGGAAGCAGAACCAAGAAAGCAATATACACAATGACCACAACTGTGTGAACGGAAAATAACAGTAACAACAACACAATAACTGAAATTACTTTGTCTAATTATAATGGCTAGGGTTGGCCCCAGAGAAGAAATATGAGAAGGAATCTCTTCTGTGCCCTTTGCAGAGATGGGGGACCATGGACGTCAAACACTCCATATGATGTCAGACTTTATTAATGCATTGACTAGTTTTGCTGAACTGTTTTCCTGTCTCTTTTTCATTCTTTGTTATAAAGAATGGTTTGCTGGAAGTAGGATGGAGGACCCACTGGGAAATAAGGGTATGGATTAACAAGTGATATCGATAAAAAAAAATCATTTTTTGAAAAAAAAAGTTCCTCTAAATGCATACCCACTGACCTCTTAAATAAAACCACTGGCAGCACTTCATACTAAGTTTTAGGATGTAGAGCTAGTTGAATATATCCCACTCTAAGAGAATGCTAGGTCCTTGAAGGCCTGCCTCATTCTTTTATTTGAATGCCCAATGCCTAGTATAAAATCTGGGCCATAGCAGGCACTTAATGGATGGTTTTAGATGGACTGATTCCCAGGATTCCAGGGGCATAAATTTCATGGGAAAATTGCATTAGAAGGAGGGAAGGAAGCAAGTGAGCTTTTATTAATCACTTATGTGCCAGGTACTACACTAATCACTGTACTAATATTATCTCACTGGATCCTCATCATGAGGCTGAAAGTGGGTGATACAATTATCTCAACTTTCCAGATGGAGAAACTGAGGCAGACAAGTGAAGGGACTTGCCCAGGGTCCAAGAACATGGAGGCATCGTAGCATCCTATAGCCAAAGGAAAGCCCAGCAGGGCAGGAAGGAACTTTAAGATCTTACCATGTGAGGATCAGTGTAAGGAACTGAGAATGATTTTTTTCTTTACATCCAACCTAAACCTGCCTTTTTACAACTTTTGCCCATTTTTCCTGGTTGAGTCTCTGAGGCCCACTTCCCTGAATTTTGTTCTCCTCCATATAGACCTAATGATATGATATTCAAGGATGAGGTGCAGAAATCACAGAATGTTGGAGTAAAAGAAGCTTGGATCTAGTCACAGAAGACTGAACTGTAAAGGATCTCAGAGATCAAGGAATATGAGCCCTCCTTTTACAGAGGAGGAAACTGAGCATCAAGGAGGGGAAGTGATCTACCTGAAAGCACAGTAGTCATGAGGTCCTAGATTTGGAGTTGGGACTTCAGAGACTAGCTTGCACACCTCACTACCGTGTTTCCCCGATAATAAGACCTATCCTGAAAATAAGCCCTCCCCTTAACTGTGTAAGATTCCTCTAAAATAAGCCCTCCCCCAAAAATAAGCCCTATTGAGATTGCTACTGTAGTGAAGGTGATCCCCTGCGCTACACGCTACATTATGGTACCCTCTGTATGCACCATCCCCCCCCCCCGGGTGAAACGCATGCCGTGCTCCGAGATGCATCCAATCAGAGCTGCAGCAGTGAGCGCGTCATCCTGTTCTTCCCCAGTGATTTGCTTGCTGGCGCCATTGAGAGCAGTGCCGCAGAGGAGAGCTGAGGCAGGGCAACATAAAAACCCGGTAATGTAAGCGGGAGTGAGGGGGCATGATGGAGGATAAAAAGGGCATGATGGAGGAAAAAAGAAGAACTCAGGGGGCATGATGGAGTGAAAAGAAGGACTGATGGTCATAATTTTATTATTCTGTCTGTTTTGACCCTCAGACATGAGTACAAAAAGGAAGAGCTACCGTATACTGTTGAGTATAAGAAAGCAATTGTAGAGGAGTCACATGGCAAGAATCTTGCAGTTTTCTGTAAAGAAAAACTTTTAGATATTCGAATGGTCAGAAAATGGAGAGCAGATTATAATAACTTCAATCAACAGGTGGATGAGGGAAAAGGGAAAAAGCGCAGGTCTGGATCAGGTCAGCAGCCCTTATATCCTGACTTGGAGATCCTCATTGGTGAATGGATTGCTGACAGGAGAGCAAAGGCCTTGGTTGTGCGCAGGGCTGATATTCAAGCATTTGCCCTTTCAATGGCACCAGAGTTTGAAATGGTCTCAGAAGGATTCAAAGCATCACAACACTGGTTGGACGGTTTCCTTCAAAGGTATGAACTGTCCCTAAGAAGATCAACAACACTGTTTAAGCTGGAAGATGCTCAAGTTATTAAACATGCACTTGCATTCAAATCCTTTATTGATAGGGATCGACATTTCCAAGTACCAAACCTGCAATATGATTGCTATGGATGAAACTGCAGTGTTTATGGGACAAGGATCTCAAACAACAATTCATCACAGGGGTGCAACGTCAATCTACATTCCCACCACTGGCTATGAAAGTGCACGGGTCACCTGTGTTTTGGCAATTCGTTTGGATGGAAAGAAAGCCACACCTCTAATCATCAGTAAGGGCAAGAAAGATAAGATTGAACGTGTATCTGGCATTTACGTTCTTGAAACCGAAAAAGCCTGGTGTACACAAACAGTTATAAGAAAGTGGGTTGATTTAATGCTGCCACTTGTTATGCGAGGTAACCAAAGAGGTCTGATAGTCTGGGATTCAGCCAGCACTCACCACGCTAAAGAAATGAAGAACTTCCTTGCAGAGAGAAGAATAGATCAAGTAATGATTCCTGCAGGAATGACTGCCTATCTCCAGACCCTTGATATTGCAATAAACAAGCCATTCAAGGACCATTTGCGCATGGAAGTCAATGACTACATTGAAAATAGAATGGAAAAAATCAGCGTGGAAACTTTGTGAAGCCCTGTCTGCAAGAAGTCGTGACTTGGGTGAAGAAGTCATGGGATAAAATTACTGACAGCTGTGTCGCCAAGGCACTATGAGCAGGTTACCTGGATAAGACATATTCATTTAAAGAGAGCTATATTGCTGGACATGACAGATTGGGTCCACTTCTTCTGAAGGAAATGGAGGCGCAAGACATCCAGGACGGAATTCAGGGTATGGACACTTATGACGATGTTGTTGAAGAAGATGACATGATCATTATTGAATAAAGGTACATTTTTTTTGTTCACATTTACCTGTTTATTAAAATTGCTGTCAATGTTCATTAAAATAAGCCCTCCCCTGAAAATAAGCCCTCTGGTGTTTTTCTGTCCAAAAAATTAATAAGACAGTGTCTTATTATCAGGGAAACACGGTATATTACAGATAAGGAATTGAGAAGCTATATGGCTTGTTTATGGTCACACAGATACGAAGTAGTGTTACATCTAAAAGAGGAGACCAATAGTAAGTTATCACAAGGACCCCTCCATCCTGTACCACCTACCCAAGCAAATCAAAACACATGCCCTGCCCTTGTGCACAGTCTCAAAAGAAGATGGGTGAGAGTATTCTAAACTGCTTTTTTTCTTTCATTTTTCTCTCCTTCCTTCCTTCCTTCCTTCCTTCCTTCCTTCCTTCCTTCCTTCCTTCCTTCCTTCCTTCCT
>NW_027185798.1:25884150-25907723 GCF_028583685.1 Petaurus breviceps papuanus
CCTTCCTTCCTTCCTTCCTTCCTTCCTTCCTTCCTTCCTTCCTTCCTCCCTCCCTTCCTTCCTTTTTTCTTTCTCTCTCTCTTCCTTCCTTTTTTCTTTGTTTCTTTCTTTCTTCCTTCCTTCCTTTCTTCCTTCCTCCCTCTCTCTCTCTTTTCTTTCTTTCTTCACTTTCCTTCTTTTCTTCCTCCCTGCCTTTTTTTCTTCCTTCCTTCCTTCCTTCCTTCCTTCCTTCCTTCCTTCCTTCCTTCCTTCCTTCCTTCCTTCCTTCCTTCCTTCCTTCCTTCTTTCCTTCCTTCTCTTTTTTTAAAGAAATCTTTCCTCCATCTCAGCACTACCTTCCTTAGGCCCCTGAGCAGATTCTAATTTGGACTCAAAAATTCTATTTTGGCCCCAGGCAAATGTTCATTTTTCAGGACTGAGACTGGTAATAATCAGCCTGATCTTTTCTATTCTGGTTCCTGAGAGCCCCACTACAAAGTGTTAGAGGCCTCTGGAGTGTGGGTTGGGGGTGGGATGCCCTCCATTGGCTGTTGCTGTTAGGGGTCTGAAGTCAACGTTCCTGATCCCACACAAAGCCATGTAGGGCATCCCTGGCCTGTCTTGGATTCTGATAGGCAGGTCGGAAAAGTCACGCTCTGAATTGGATTACACCTCTCCAGCACAGTGCATCATGCCCTCACAGAGCAGGCAACAGTGAGAAGGGGGCTGAGATGGGAACATTGTGTACAAGGTGAATCAGACAAAGGGGTTTTTTTTTCTTTTTCAACAGTGAGCTCTCCTCTAGAGCCTGAGAGGAGAAACATTTCTAAGCCTGGAACAGGAGAACAATGATAATGTTGACTTGTGTCCATAAGGACCTGACCTTGCATTTCTGCTTGATTATTTCCCATAAAGTCACTTTGAAGGAACTAGGGAATGCTAGAGTATGGGAGTTAGAAAGGACCTTTGAAGTCCGTAGTCCAATCCCCTCATTGTACAGCATGGGGAGGGGGCAGTCTTACTCAGAATACTTAGTCAGTGAGAGAGCCTGACATAAAACCTAGGTCTCCTGGCCCTCAGACATTCTACTCTACTCTGTCTTTTATTTTAGGGGAAACAAGGACTGATGAAAGAACTTTGAACTTGGAGGCAGAAGATCTGGGTTTGAATACTGTCTTTGCCATTTACTAGTAGGATCAGTGAATAAAATGCTGGGCTGGAGTCAAGAATATTTGAGTTCACATCCAGCCTCAGACACTTACTAGCTGTGTGTGAGTGAGAGTCATCTAACATCTGTTTGCCTCTATTTTCCCAACTGTAAAATGGGGCTAAAAATAAATAGCACCTACCTTGCAGGGTTCTCGTGAGAATGAAATGAGATATTTGTAAAGCACTTAGCACAGTGCCTTAGCATATGGCACTATATTAATGTTCTTTCCTCCCTTCCTTTTCCCTATAAGTTATGTGACCTTGGGCAAGTTATTTAAACTCTTTGGCCTTCAGTTTTCTTCGAAGTTGGGATTCAGTTAAAAGGCTGCACTTGAGGACCTAGAGGACCACATATGGCCTTGAGACCTTAGGCTCCTCACCCTTGGACTAGATGATTTCTAAGTCCTTTGTGGCTTTGATGTTCTGGAATTCTGTGACATGACAAATGCCAGAGACCTAAAGCTATCTGCTTAGCATCTTCATCTTTTTTCAATCACCCTCTAGGGAAGAACAGACCCAAACCGAATCTGACCTTTGGGTCTAATAGCTTATGATCTGAGCACTCAATCCCCAGCCAGGGTAGTAGTCACTGTAACTCACTTTTCCTTGTGCTAATGTAAAGAGGTCAAAAGCAAGCTCCTTTTTTGTTTTACTATAGATTCTTTCTGTTACTCTTCTTGGTCTCTTGGTCTCTTCTTGGAGCAATTACCGTGCTCCCCACTCCTAAAATGCACTCACTTATAAGCTGCATTTGATGGATATCCTGGCTAGCCTCCAAATTCTGGGTAAGGTCAAGGTAAACTGGCTAACCTTATGGGCTGCAGTGGGGAGGGAGGATTGGATAATGGAGGATCTTTCAAAAGAGTGAATTGCAACATGGTTGCAATCAATAAAGCCCCATCCTTGTTCCCTTGTAACATCTTCCTCTTCTCTCTAATAAGCCTTAATCCTTGTCACATTGCTACATTTATGGAGATGCGCAGGAGCTGTAATGGGAAAATAATGGTGTAGGGAGAGAGAAGAGGGGCAAAGGACTGGTCCATCTGCTCACACTGCTCCTCTATCCAACAAGCTTTGGCGGCCCCACTGCTTACTGCAGAACCTGAAAACTCTGTCTTGACATTCAAGGGCTTCCTTGATTTGCAGGTTTGAGGTCAAATTGAACTTTTCTCTCTTTTCCCCATTATAACCTTTCAGTAATTCTACGTTCCAGGTAAACTATGATTCTGTGAACTCCTTTCTGTTTATTTCCTGAGCTCAGCCCCAGCCCTCTCCAGCCTCCATCCCTATTTAACATCCCCCACCCCATGCCTAGAGTACATATCTCCATAAAGGCATTTTTTAAATCCTCCAGGTAACAACTCCTCCATGAAGCCTTCCTTGCTCCCCTCTCCCCCAAGAATTGAATTTTTGCATCACTGGAACCTTTCTTATGTATGTAATCATATTCTAATTTGTATTATATTTATGTGTGTGTTTGTGTGTGTATGTGTGTGTGTGTCTTTTAGTGAGTTTTTCAAGGACAGGGACTGTTTTGTATCATCTGTGTCTCCCCAGAACCTAGCACAGTACCTTGAAAACAGCTGTTGTTTGTTGTGTTGTTCAATTGCTTAATCGTGTCTGACTTTTCATGACCCCATTTGGGGTTTTCTTGGCAGAGATACTGGGATGATTTGCCATTTCCTTCTCTGGGTAATTTTACAGATGAAGAAACTGAGGCAAACAGGGTTCAGTGACTTGTCCAGGGTCACACAGCTAGTAAGTGTCTGAGGCTGGATTTGAACTCAAGAAGATGAATCTTGACTCCAGACCTGGCATGCTATACACCTTAGGCACTTAATAAATGCTTGCTGAATTGAAATGAATTTCAACGTATCGAAACAGAAAAACATCTTTATGTTTGTGCACCATTGTTTATTCTTTAAGATGATACTCATTCACTCCATCAAGGGATTTCTTTCCTATTGAAGTAAGAATGATCTATCTTATCAAGTCATTGTCCTCAAGGAGCTTACATTGTATTTGGGGGAAACAACACATACCATCTAAATACATACAGACACAGAATAAAGAAGTGATTTGGGGCAGTTACAAACAGCTGGGGGGATGATGAGAAATGACCTCATATAGTTGGTGATACTTGACTTGAGAACTGAAGGGAATCTAGGGTTACTAAGAGGTGGAAGTGAGAAAGGAATGCATTCCAGGTCTGTGTGTGTGTGTGTGGGGGGGGGGGGGCAAACTGGACAAAGGCACAGAGGTAGGAGATGAAATGTTGTATGCAAGGACTAGCCAAGAAACCATTTTGGCTGCAGTATAGAATCTGTGAAGAGGAGTGATATGCAGTAAGTACGGAGACGTAGACTGGGGCTAGATTGTGAAGGATTCTAAATGCCAAATGTAGGCATCTATGCTATATCCCAGGGGAAAGAGAGAGCTGCAGGAACTTTTTGCACAGGAATGAATGGGATGTTCAGGTCTGTCTGTGCTTTAGAAACGTCAGTGTGGTCGCTATATGGGATGGGTTGAAGAGGGGAGACAGGAGGCAGGGAATTCAATTAGGAAACCATTGCTATCATCTAGGAGAGAATGAGGGGCTAATCAACTATTGCTCTGGTTATGTAAATGGAGAAAAATTAAACATGCTGGACTTATGGTTTAGAGACCTGGGCTTTGATGCGTGACCACAGGCAAGTCACTGAACCTTCTTGCGCCTCAGTTTTCTCAGGGCATCTACTTATGAGTAGACTAAAAAAAACTTTGTTAACTTTAAAACTATACATAAATATCACTTAATAAGGGAAGTAGTGGGGCTCAGTGGGTTGAAGGCTGACCTGGGTTCCAGCCAAGACTTCAACATGTGCTCATTGGGTGACCACTGTCACCCAATCACCGAACCTTTCAGGTGCTCCAGGCATCTGGCCAAACTAGAAGTTACAGAGGAGTTATTATTTTGCATTGGTGGAGAGATTTTCCATGATGAGAGTTCCCAACACCAAACCAATCATAGATAGGGGCCAAAAAAAGGGATAGGGATGAATTATCCTTTAGCATGAAGAGAGAGACAGCATCTAGTGCAATTCAGCTGTGGAATGTTTCCCTCAGTTGCTTTAAATTTCCAGCTGCTCAATGAGATCTACATTTGTAGATTGAGAGCTTGCTAATTATTTTGTTTAAGGTAATTGCATTAATAGTTTCAAATGCTCATTAATTCAGAGAGATGTGTGACAGCTATCAGCTAATCACTGAAAGCCTTAGTGATTTTGAGAACTGACACACATTGTTCACATCACACTTACTTCAGATTGTCATTCTGTTTCTCTTTAACAGAATGCCTGACTGTTTAAATTTCAATTAAGGGTCTTTGGGAGCTTTCCCCTAAGATATCATCATTGACTTAAGTGCTTGAAAGTGAACATGACTGTGAGAAAGGGAGCTATTTCTTGCCATGGTGACAATAGGCTTCCACCCACCTGCCCAGCCCAGGTGCCTACAGCAGAGGTCCCAATTGGTTGCTATTCAGAGAATTCCAGAATTATAGGCTCATAGAACCCTATACCTGAAAGTGGGCAGGAGAGATTGTTTGACAAAGCCCTCTAACAATCATAGAATCACTAACTTTTGAGAGTTGGGAGAAAGGTTGATGGCTAGCTAATTCAACCCATACCCAAAAGGAATCCCCACCACACCATACTTATATCCCTGTAAGACTCAGCTTAAAGACCTCCCAAGGAAGAGGAAAACATCCCTCCCCTCAAGGCAGTCAATTTCACTTTGGATAGACATTTTGGCAACTCTTACCACTGCTCTGGGCCAAACTGGAGTTTAACCTTTCCTCCACAATGAAAACCCTTTAAATACTGGAAAAGAGTTGTCATGTATCACCCTGAATCTTTCTCATCCCTCTCCTTGAGTATTCTCTTTTCCAGTCTAAACACACCCAGTTCTTTTATTGTATTTAAAACATGTATTTAAAAGACCTGTCACCATATGGATTCCCCTCCTCTTCACATTCTCCAGCTTATCAATATCTTTCTTAGAGCGGATTACCCAGAACTGAATAGAATATTTCAGATAAGTTCCGATGAGGGCACAGTACAGGGGTGCTCACATCTCTCCCCTCCTGGAAGCTATGCCTTTCTTCATGCAACCCAAGATTGCTTTAGATTTTATAGATAGCACTTCACACTGCTGACTCACATTGGGTTTATAAGCCACCAAAACCCTGAGATATTTTTCAGAACAAATGCTGTCTCACTATGCCTCTCTGTCTTGTACTTGTGAAGAATTTTTTTTTTAACTCAAATATAAGACTTGAGTTTATCCCTACTAAATGTCCTCTTTTCAGATTCAGGCCAGTGTTCCAGTCCAGCAGTGTCAAACTCAAATAAAAATGGAATCTCTACTGGCCACATATTGACTTAGAAAACCTCAAATTAACATTACATTTCATTGGATTTTTATTTATTTTGTTAAACATTTCCCAATTCCATTTTAATCTGGTTGGGGCAGCACTTAGGAGTTTTGTGGTTGGGGGTTGATAATTTTGATATCTCTTCTTTAGGCCAGGGGTGGGGAACCTGCGGCCTTAATGCCACATGTGGCCTTCTAGGTTCTGGGGTGCTGTTTTCTGACTGAGTCCAAGTTGTACAGAACAAATCCTTTTATTAAGGGGATTTATTATGTAAAGTTTGCATTCAATCAAAGGGCTGCACTTGAGGACCTAGAGGGCTGCAGGTGGCATGGAAGCTGCAGGTTCCCCACCCTTGCTCTAGGCTATTTCACTCTGACTTTGTCATCCACTCTCTAAGTTATCCCTCCCTGCTTTTGTGTCATTTGGAAATTTGATGATAATGCCATCTGTATCTTTTTTGAAATAATTTATAAAGAGGTTAAAGACCATAGAAACAAACTGGGATGCCTGGGATATGCCATTGGAGACCTCCTGCCACTTAGATGTTGAACTATGAACATTACTTTTTAGGTCTAGTCATCTAACCAGTTGTGAATCCTTCCATTTCATTTTCACCTAATCTATATCTGCCTTTCTTATCTAAGGGATTATTATGAGATACTTTACAAAAAGTTTGCTATAACATCGATAAACTATACCCATACTAGTCCATCCCCTAGACTAGAGGCTAGGATCCTTAAGAGTAGAGATTATGTCTTATTTGCCTTTGTACTCCAAACACCAGCAATAATGATTCCTTCTCAGATTTCTGGAATGCTTTATTATGCACAAAGTCCTTCCCTCTCAAGAATGCTATGAGGCTGGTAACATATGCATTATCAAATCCATTTCTTCCACTTACTAACTGTGAGACCTTAGAAAAGTGATTTAATCTCCCTTGCATCTGAGAAGTCTTTTGGCTCTAGAACTGTGATCCAATTAGCCTATAGCTTTTCAAAGTGCTTTCAAACATATTAGCATTTTTCTTTCTTCCTTTTTTTTTTGTGTGTGTGTGTGTGGGAGGCAATCAAGATTAAGTGACTTGGCCAGGGTCACATAGTTAGTGGCTGAGGTCACATTTGAACTCAGGTCCTCCTGACTTCAAGGCCAGTGCTTTATCCACTGTGCCGTCTAGGTACCCTTAGCATTTTTCTTGCAACAACCTTTAAAATACTGTCTCACCAAGGATCATACTAATTAGTGCTGGAGCTGTCTCTAGAGCCCAGGGTTCTGGAGATTCCTAAGTCAGTGCCCCTTCCAACGCACAGGGAAACTGAGTTTCAGCAGGGTGAAATGACTTGGAGTCAAAGCTAGAAAAGCTAAACCTCTGGACCCCATATGCCATGCTGATTCTGTGCACTCAGCACAATAGGTACTTAATACATGTTTGTTGAATGACTGTGAATAGATGCATGAATTCCAGATTGGGGCAGGACTCGGTGCCAGCAAAGGTGTTGGACACTGAGATGTATCACTGACATTCTGGTTAAAGGGAACAGACAATTCTGTGTGGAGCAGGGAGTTCATACACAGTAGTAAGGGACAAGATTGGAAAGATGAATTTGACCTACGTTGCAGAGGGCCTCAAAAGCCGCAGAATTTGGACTTCAATGGTGGGCCATTGGAAGTTTTAGAGTACCACTGTTCAGCAGCCTTTTCATAATGAAAAAGCATTTATTAAATGTCAACCATGTGCCAAGAACTTTGCTAAGTGATGGAGACATGAATACAAAAATGAGACAGTTCCTGCCTTCATGGAGCTTACATCTAATATGGGGAGGGGTAGCCAGGGAAGAGGGCTTTGGTCTGTGGAATCACTGAGATGGTGAATAGAGCTGTAGGACAAGTGGCTGCCACACCCTTTCCAGAAGTAATAGTAGTGTCGCAGATTCCTATTGCCACAGGAAGGGGTCAAAAATGGAGTTAAGGTGTGGGGTAGCAGGGCAGATATGGGGGAACAATAGGGATTCCAGAGCCACCAAGGACAGAGACTGCTCCTGGGGAATTATGGGAAGGGGGATAAGGTACTTCTCATGGATGCTAGAAAAGGTATAGTTGCTAGAAAGAAGTATTCTGTTTCAAGGATTTCTATTTAATTATTCTTGCTAACCATGTGCTAAGCTCAGCTGCTCCTAACTGCTAAAGAAGAATAAGGCTTGTGAGGGCGGTCTAAATTGTGCCCTGGGGCAAAATCACTACAGCCCCACCCTAGTTACAGCTCAATGTATACTATAACAAGAAGCTTGGGTGCTCTGCCTCCACATTTGGTGGAGCAAAAAGACATATTCTAAAACATATATAACTGTAGTACATTGGATCGAAAATGAACTCTGAAATTACCCTAATAAATGGATTTCAAAAAGCACACATTTATTCTACTCTGTAAACATATCGGTGTATAAATATGTATGCAGAAAAGAGCCTTTTTGGAATATAAAGTACATCTGGTAGAATTCCTTAAAAAATGGAAATCTTTATACAACTACTAGCTTCTCCCATAAACCTTACTCGAAGCATGTGAACTCTCTGCTAATTACTTGTCCTGTTAATTAAAAAATAAATCCCCATAAATTTTATAACAGGTGGTTGTGATGCTAGAATGGAAGCTGAAACTTGTGTGTAATTATTGAGCAGCTTATTTGCATTTCAGATTGCTTGGGGGGACACTGAAGGCTAAGCTTCCAATCTCCTGTCTTTCACCTCCACTCACTGGCTATGTTGGATGGAGATTAGCAGGAGACAGCTGGCATTTCTCTTCTCCCTGAGCATCTCCAGTCTGGGGCTGGGGTAGGGCTGGGAAGCTCCAATTAGTTTCCAAGGCATTTCATATCAGGGCAGAAATAGGGCCAGTTGCTTCAGGAGGTTTGAAACAGAAAGTCCATTGTTTTTAGCAACAGAGGCAGGAGAGTCCAGTCTCAAAGCTAATGTTGGAACCCTGCAGGCTGGGCCAAAGAGGCAGCAAATATGCTCTAACAAAAGCAGATACTCTGGGTGTCTCTTCCCATCCAGGTGCAGCAGCAGACTTTACTCAACCGGTGTCTACCACAGGCAAGTCAAATGCCTTTTTACATTGAATCCTATTTCTTCACTGATTTCTACTATCATATCAGATATCTGTTACCCACACTTGACATTGATCTTCAATTGGCAGAGAAAGTTCGCACTTTGGATGGAAGATTTTCTATCTATTCCCTTTTCCCCTGAACCTCTCCATAAAGTACTTAATGATTTGTAGAAGGAGACTTAAATAAATGCTGTAGGGGTGCTTGCTGCTTCAAGGAACCCTTGAATAAAGAGTAAGTGTCCTGTAATGAGTGAACAGGGCTGGATACCAGGTCCAGTCACTGTGTCATCTGGAACTGTGTCATCTGGAACAAATTATTATATCTTTCCTTCTCTGGAAAAATGATGGGATCAGACCGGATCTCTAAGGTTCCTTTCAGCCTGAACATTCTATGACAAGAATTATTAGACTATATTCATGGTGGCAAGGAATATGTCTTAGCTAAACTGTGGATCTCCCCCCTTGGTGCCTAACACAATGTTGTGCATATAGTGGGCACTTAATAAATGCTTATAGAAACCAAAGAATTTTTACAAAGTGAACAGTCACTTCTCTGCTGAATTATGTGTAAGATAGTCTTGCATTTCCATAAATTTTCTTTTGTCACTCCTATCCCCAAATGGGGAGTACCTGTATTCTGAATTTATAGAACTTTAGAATAATTTAGGACAAATCAGTTATCTGGAGAGCAGCAAATCAAAGAATCCCATCTCCTGACTCCTGGTCCAGAACACCTGGTAATACAACAATAATTTCTTACCCATAAGAGAAATCTAGGTCCACCTAATGCATAGGATCTTGAATGCCTATGTATTCAGAGAACGTTAGTAATCAAAGGATTATAGTAGGTTCCAAGAAAACAAGAAGTGGAAATGATATAGGAAGGTGGAATTTACCTTAATATAGCAAAGAAAACAAAGTCTTAATAATGAGCACTGTCCAAAAATGGAACCACCCCCCACACTGGAGGTTTTCAAACCTAGATGGTCACTGTCCCAGGTATTAGAGCAGGAATTCCTGCTTTGGAATGGACTGGACTAGATAAGTGCCGAGTCCCTTTTACGACATGGAGCTTTTGTGATTGTATAACATATATCTTTGGGTATGGGGGATGGGTTCTTCAAGAAAAGTTGTTGCTGTGTGTTGGAAGGGCCACTGGCTTAGGAATCTCCAGAGTTCTAGCGACAGCTCCAGCACTAATTAGTATGGTCCTTGGTGAGATACTTAGTATTTTAAAGGTTGTTGCAAGAAAAATGCTAAGGTAGCCAGACGGCACAGAGGATAAAGCACTGGCCTTGAAGTCAGGAGGACCTGAGTTCAAATCTGGTCTCAGACACTTACTAGCTGTGTGACCCTGGCCAAGTCACTTAAGCTTGATTGCTTCCTCCCTTCCTCCCCCCCCCAAAAAAAAAGGAAAAAGAAAAATGCTAATATGTTTGAAAGCACTTTGAAAAGCTATAGGCTAACTGGATCAGATGGCATCAAGTCCAAATGGCTCCTTCTGCTGATGAGGAAACAGGCAAGGGAGGTTAAATCACTTTTCTAAGGTCCCACAGGTAGTGAGTGGCAGAAGCAGGATGTGAAATGGAAATTGCATTACAAGCCTAAAGGATTTTTATGAAAACTATAAATCTTTTATTCTAGTGTAGATTTTTAAGGGCTTTGCAGAATTGGAAGGAGCTATACAAATCATTTGGTCCACCTACTTTACTTAACAGGTATGAAGAAGGCTCAGAGGACTTGAGAAACTCCCCCAGAGTCACAGTATTCTCTGTGCACGCGGGGACCGGAACCTTCATCGCTAGGTCCATAATCCCATATTCTTCTTCTTGTTGGTATTCAGATGCGTCAGCCACGGCTAACTCCCTGTAAACCCATTTGGGGTTCTCTTGGCAGAGAGGCTTTACTTCTCCAGCTCATCTTACAGATGAGGAAACTGAGGCAAACAGGGGCAAGTGACTTGCCCAACGTCATGCAGCCAGCTTCGAATTCAGGAAGAGGAGTCTTCCTGACTCCAAGCCTGGTGCTCTATCCATTGTACCACCTAGCTGTCCCCTGTATCCTTCTACTACATGGCATTAGGAGATAGTTTTTTTTTCCCTCACCCTTGTGTAGCTTTCTGCTGCATTTGACTATTGACAACCACATTCTCCCAGATACTCTTTCTTGTCTGGGTTTTCCAGGCAGCAGTCTCTTCCAATTCTCCTCCTGCCCATCTGACCTTTCCTTCTCCATCGCCATTGCTGGATCATCATCTACATTGTGTCCCCTAACTTTGGCCCTTCCCAAGATTCTGGCTGGGGCCTCCTTTTCTTCTCCCACTATATTCTCTCTCACATCTCATCAGGACCCATAGATGTAACTACCATCTCCTTGCAGGTGGCTCCTAGATAGACATATATGGTCCCATTCTTTTCCCACACTTCAGTCCTGAATCACCATTGCTGATTGGATATTTTCAACTGGACATTCCAAAGACATGAAACTCAATATGTCTGAAAAGGGATTGATGATCTTTCTCCCTAAACCTGCCCCTCCTCCAGACTTTACCCCCTATTTCTCCAGAAGGGACCACTGTCCTTTCATTGCTTCTGGTTTGCAATCTTGGCAATATCCTTGACTTCACATGCTCCTTCATGCCATATATCTAATTGGTTGCCGAGACTCAATTCTCCTTCATAATATTTCTTGCATTTCTAAGCCCTTCTCTCTACTCACACAGCTAAATTCAGGAACCCATCAGTCTCTCACCAGATTCTCCTAATTGGTCTCCCTGACTCAAGCCTCTCACCACTCCAGTCCATACTCTCCATTGCTGTTAATTTTCCTTAAGTGCAGATCTGACCCTGTGACTCTCCTATTTGACTGGTTCCAGTGGCTTTCTATTGCCTCTAGACTAAAATATAAGCTCCTCTCTCTAGCTCTTAAAGCTCTACACAACCTGGCCCCAACCTATCTTTCCAGCCTCACTGGACATTACTCTGGGATCCAGCCAAACTAGCTGTTTTTTGTTCCTCACACACAACATTACAACTTAGCTCCCAATAGCTATTCCTCTGCCTGGAATGCAGTTTCTCCTTGTCTTTCTTTGCCTCAAAGAGTCCCTCTCTTCCTTTAAGGTGAAGTTCAGGCCCCTTTCCTGATTTCCCAGCTGCTGGTGCCTTCTCTCCCATTGTATCTTGAATTTAATTACTTAGAGCGTGTGTACATAAGGATTTGTTAAATTTATATTTACGTTGCATTCATTTTATATGTACTGGTTTTTTCCCTGGTGAAGGTGTTTATTAAATACCTGTTGACTGGTTGATTTATTATACCACCTGTCTCCTGGTTGTAGAACTGAAAATTATAAGCCAAGAAGCTGGACTAAATAACCCTTAGCAAGAGAGAAAAAGTAGGGCAAAGGAAAGAAGCCTTCATTTGGAATCAGAGGAACCAGTCTCTGTTGCTTACTCCCAATGGCACCTTGGAAGGAGGGAAACAAGCATTGATGAAGCAGTTGCTACATGTCTGGCACTATGCCAAGCACTTTACAAATATTATCTTATTTGATTTTTATGCCAGCATGGAGAGGTAGTTGTTAATATTATCCCCATTTTGCAGTTGAGGAAACTGAGGCAAACAAGGACTAAGTGACTTGCCCAGGGTCACATAGCTGATAAATCTACGAAGCTAGTTTTGAACTCAATTAAGTTTTCCTGGCTTCCTGTATTATCTTGGTACCTAAAGTGTCTTAGGCAAGTACCTCTTTGGGGCTGTTTTCTCATTTGTAAAATGAAGATGTTGAACTAGATGACCTCTAAGATCAGACAGCTAGATGGCACAGGGGATAGTGTGTGGGACCTGAATCAGGAAGATGAGATTTCAATCAGCCTCAGATATTTACTAGCTAACTTCTGTCTTCCTCATTTTCCTCATCTGTAAAATGGGGATAATAATAGCACATACTTCATAGGGCTCTGGTGAGGATCAAATGAAATCATATTTGTAAAGCACATTGCAAACATGAAAGTGCTATATATAAATGCTATGATCATTACCGCTATTATTATTAATTATTCCTTCCCAGCTCTAGGTGTATGATGCTATGTTCATTTGATCTAGCCCAGTACTTAGGGTTGGGAATCTGGTAACTGACTAAACTGCCCAGGACAGATGTCTGCACTCTCCTTGAAAGTCTCCAGGAGAGAGATGCCATGGCTTTTTCCAGCACCAGCCTCACTGTCCCTTCATGGTGGTTGGGTGCTCCCAAAGCCATGGTCTCCATCAGAAGCCAGATTTCTGCAAGCCAACAGAAATAGAATCTGCAAAGCAATTAAAGCTGGAGGAAGAGGGCACATAGTGGTGGATAAAATCACAGTTATTTGGAACTCTGAAAGCTTGAGGCATTGGAAGAAGGTCTAATAACCTCAGAGCATGCTACTGTTTGGATTCCTAGGGCTCTCAATAACAGCTGACCCTCACTGCTCCTCATTGTTGGCCATGTTCACTTTCCGTTAATAATCCTGATACCTTATGGTAATTTGGGAGTCAGAGACTGGGTTGCCTATTGTTTATTAGAACAATAATAAGGCTGGAGTAGAACTAAATTGCAGATAGCTGAGGCAAATGTGTTTATTAGGAGCACTCAGAAGCTATAGACAAAAGGTGAAAAGGCTGAAATGACCCTGGATGCAAGTCTGGGTGTGCCTCCCTGGTGTTCTCCCCCTCTAATCAACTCAGAAGGAGCATGAGGAATTAATAGTAGAGAGCAGCAGGCGTTTATTCCTTTCTATCATGATGTGGGTGCATTTGCAGATGTGCTCAGTGGAAGGCAGCTGTTGTTCCAGTCCCCTACAGCTTGGCTTCTGAGATTTGCCTAGGTAATGGGGAATAAGGTTGTTGAAGAATGATTACTCCTTCTCTGGGCTAGAAGTCCTTCCCATCTGGAGTAATTTGCATGAGCCTGGGTTTCGGAAGGCAGCTAGGTGGTACAGTGGTAGAGCCAGGAAGACTCATCCTTATGAGTTCAAATCCAGTCTCAGACACTTAGTAGCTGTATGACCCTGAGCAAGTCACTTAACCCTATTTGCCTCAGTTTCCTTATCTATAAAATGAGCTGGAGGAATAAATGGCTAGCTACTCTAGTATCTTTGCCAAGAAAACCCAAAATGGGGTCATGGAGAGTTGGAAGCTACTGAACAACAAAAAGTATATATTCTATTAGGGCATGTGACATGTGAACTAATGAGTGTGTGAGTGTGTGTGTGAGTGTGTGTGATATAGAAAGGGTGTGCCAAAAGTCTTAAGTGAGTTTTCTGTTTTCAGAGACTAATAGGGAAGGCAACAGCCATTTTAAAAGCATCTATGATGTGCCAGGCACTTTATATAGGCTACATATGCTAAGCACTTTACAAACGTCATCTCATTTGGCCCCCCACAAACAATCCTGGGAGGTAGATGCTGTGATCATTCCCATTTTATGGATGAGGCTACCGAGAAAAACTGACATGCCCAAGGTGATACAGGTAGTAAGTGTCTGAGGCCATATTTGAACTTCCTGACTCCAGGCTCCATGTACTGTGGAGCCCCCTAGCTGCCATGTAGGAAGGGGAGTAATATGAAATAACCCTAGAAAAACAGGCTGTGTATTGACTGTAAGCGGCAAGCTGATGACTTGTCCAAGGTCACAAAATAAGTAGAAGAGACAACTTTTTAAACTGGGCCCACTGAGTCTAAATTAATTTTCATCTCAAACAGGCTGGATTAACTGTGTAGATTCTGTCCCTTTAACAAGTCCTGTCAAGTGACATTGATGTCTTCTCTTTATGAATGAATGAATGGGTGGATGAATGGATGGAGGATGGGTGGATGATAAAACACTTATTAATGCTTTTATATGCCAGGCACTGGGTTAAGCCATGGGTATACAAATACAAACAATTAAGTTTACATTCCAATGTGGGGCAGAGGAAGGGGACATAGGTAGATGGGAAAGGAGGCAGAATGGAAAAGTTCAGAGAGGGATGGGGAGGTCTGGTTCTGGACAAGAGAAAGGGAATACTGAGATTATCAGAGGGAAGAGTCAAGGATCTGCCCAGTACATCAATTGGCACAGGCTGGGTAGCTGACCTAGTATGATGAATGACTGAGTAGGTGATTTGAGATGAAAGAGATGCAGTAATGTTTTCATGCTCCAGACACCGTTATGACCAAAGCTGCCTAGAGTGGATAGACTTCCAAGTCTCAGGAGGGTTAGCCCATTTTTTTCACACTCGTGTTTGGTACTAACTACTTTCATGACAGCCAAAGCAGCTGGACAGTCCTATGGAAGTTGGTTGTAATGAAGTGCCATGATTTTTGACAGATCAGCATTCTTTAAATCTAGGCCACTCCACTGAGGATGCCAAGAAATCACTGTCCTTCCAGAACCCAGGTAGACAATGTTCCCCGAGATTCTTGGAGCAAAGGTCATAAGGGGATAATTGGATTTTGGCAGCACATTCTTACAATCCCTGGCCTCCCGGGGGTGGAATTCTGGAGTGAATTGATTCAGTGCTAGAGGATGGATGAGTGAGTGAGTGAGTGTGTGTGTGAAAAAGGTGAGAAATGATACATGAGAAATAGGGAAGAGATGCTCACCCCCTTATTTGGAATAGGGGTGGAGACCACACAATCTCCCTGCTGGGCAGGATGCCAAAAATCCTTGCTGACCTTTAGAGTGAATTGATCGAGGAATCATAGGCTGTTCAGTGGTGGTCTAAACTACCCATCCCCTTGACACAATTCCAACTTGTGGCACTATGTTAAATCTATGTCTGAACGATCTGTCTTTTCCAGAGACTGTCCTGATAATTAGGTGTGACCTCCAGTGGACAGACTGCAAAGTAGATCTAAGTTTTTATGGATCTGAATTTCTCCCTGATTCTCCATCCCCCATCCCAACTCAAGAGGACAATTCTAAGTGACGACAACTTTTGCCTGAGCCCTTCCTAACTTCCTATACCATGATCACGTCCTCATTTCTTCTTCAATCTCCTTCCTTGCCATCCCCTCTGGCTCATTAAGCATCTTGTGAATCTGATTCTAGGTATTTCAGGGGATCACCTTCAAGAAATTAAAAATCATTTGGGATAAAAGCATAATGGGGTGATGGGGATGAGCAAGTAATATACCCCAGAACCTTTCAGCAGATCACAAGGCTCCTTTACCCTGATACCTAAGAATCACAGAAGTTTAGAGCTGGAAGGAACATCAGTGACCATCAGGTACCCCACTACAACATGGCCCTCTGCTTGCAGACTTTGGGAAGAGGGGGGAATCCCCCATTTCTTGAAGCGTCCCATCCCACTGTTGGACAGCTCAAAATCTTAGGAAGTTCTTTCCTGATATTAAGGTTAAATTCACCTTTTAGCAACTGCCACCCACTGCTCTTGGACCAAGTAGAGCAAGATGAGACCTTTATCTTTATGGCAGCCTTTCAGATATTCATGAAAAATCAGAGTCTGGTCTTCTGCAGACAAATCATGTCCATTTCCTCCAAATGATATCCACATACCAAGAACCCAAGAACATATATCGTCCTGGTTCCCACCTTCTGGGGACTCCAGCCTATCAATGTTTTTCTTAAATCACAGCATTTAGAACTGAACACCATATTACAATCTTTCCAACAAGTGATCGTTTAATCTGAAGTCCTCCAAGGAGGGGGAACTTACGACCTCTGGAGGCAGCCCATTCCACTTTGGGACCACTTTAAGAGTCTAGAAACTTTAACTCCTCTCTTTCTACCCATTGCTGGTTCTGGCCTCTGGGACCAAGTCTAATCCTCGCTGATGACAATCCAAATAAACATATTATTTATGTTCTCCCTGAGGATAATTAAGGCCAGGGAATGTATCAAATGTGTAAGCTGGAAGGACCTTAGCAGCCATCTCTTGTAACCCCTCATTTTTACAGATGAAGAAACTGAAACCTGAGGAGATTTAGTGGCTTATCCAAGACCACAGGTGTTAGATGATAGCTACAGAATTTTAGCCCATGTCCTCAAATCTTGCACATTTTATCTGATTTTCCTATAAAAATGTCTTGGAATAAAGCTGTTCTAACTGTCTGGAAGAGTAACATTTAACTTTTAGATTTCACAGACATTGTTCTTGACCACAAATATATATGTGGGCTGTCGTTTCAGGAAGCTAGATGGTATGGTAAACCTGAAATAAAAAGACCTGAATGTAAATCCTGTACTTTAGCTAGCTTTGTGACCCTGGGCAAGTCATTTAAACTCAGCCTCAGTTTCCTTATCTGTAAAGTGGGAATAATGCACCTCCCTCACAGGGTTATTGTGAGAATCAAATGAGAATAACTTTGTGAGTGCTTTGCAAACTTTATAACCATAGATAAATGCTAGTTGTTGTTACCATGGCTACTACTACTGCTACTTACTACTAGTTACTATTACTACTACTTTAACTCCTACTACTTACTATTACTATTGCTGCTGCTGCTCTCCTCCTCCTCCCCCTCCTCCTCTTCCTTTTCCTCCCCCTCCTCCTCCCCCTCCTCCTCCTCCTCCTCCAGGACCTATCCCGAAGTCCTCTTAGGCATGCCAATTATCTGTATTCCTGTGTCCCCCTGGTATAATCTCTTGCTGGTTCTATATTATGATGGAGGAGAAAATGAGAATGAAAAAGAGACCAACAGGATTTTAAGCTGCAAGGTGCCATAGGAATCATTTAGTCCAACATCTTCATTTATAGATGAGGAAACTGAGACCTGAAGAAAGGAATGACCTATGATCATAGGGTCACAGATATAGATGTGGAAGGGACTTTGCAGCTTATCAGGTACAACCTTCTCATTTTGCAAATAAGGGATCTGAAGCCCAGCACCACATGGTAGTAGGCAGCAGATCTGATATTGGAATCTACCTATGCTGACAGGAGAACCAGAGCTCTTTCCCCTTTACAAGGCTGGCTCCACAGTTGTGCTACTCTGGAAATCAAATTAAAAAGGTGAGTCTGGAATGTCAAGTCCCATAGCAGTGAAGTATGGGAAAGTAAAAGCTGTGATAGTGTGGGTAGGGCAAGGCTAGCTGGAGTTGGTTTAAGCTGTGGGGATAACCAGAGAGCCTAATTCAGGCTGGTCTGCAAGACTGCCCAGCTTCTCAATTTA
Source organism: Petaurus breviceps papuanus (assembly GCF_028583685.1). NCBI lineage: Eukaryota > Metazoa > Chordata > Mammalia > Diprotodontia > Petauridae > Petaurus > Petaurus breviceps. The sequence continues at coordinate 25,902,009 of NW_027185798.1, forward strand.
ATACGTGCTTCTCCAGGCAGTTGGTGGTACAGTGGATAAAGTGCTGGGCCTGGAGTCAGCAAGACCTTAGTTCAAAATTGGCCTTAGACACTTACTACCTGGGCAAGTCACTTGACCTCTGTCTGCCTCAGTTCCCGTAACTGTAAAATGGAGATAATAATAGCACCTACCAGCCCTAGAACCAAATGAGATCATATTTGTAAAGCACTTAACACAGGTCTTGGCATATCATAGCAATGCTTATTACCTGCCCTGATCCCCTTCTTCAAATACTCAGGAAGAATAGGATCCTGGGTAATACAGTGAGGACGAATCCAGATCACAGCTGAAGCAACAGCATTCCATTAAGCCTGGATTTGCCAAAAGTATTGGGTGGCTCATTCAGAGAATGAAAGATTTGGCTCCAATACTTGAGAAATAGCAATGATTTGTTTGTTTCTTCTGCAGCAATTGGGAAAAAGACACTGATTTTGAATTTTTCTTTTTTTTACTTTGAGTCCTTTCACTTGACAATGAACTAAACATCCAGGTAGAGAGTGTTGGGGATATTTATTCATTCACTCACTGTAATGGGAATGTAAATTTTTAAGATCTTCCCTGCCCCTAGGCTAAAGTGCACCAGGAGCTTGAGGTGGGAGGCTTGTTTTTCAGTAGATACTTCTTGATTGGCCACTGAGTCAATAAGGTTGTTACATTCTCTGAGCCAGGAGAAGGCTATATAAGCCCTGATGTGTAGCTTTGTTTGGGGGCCCACTTTGAGAAGCGTTCTGTGATTTGATGAAACTCTGGGCTAGCCGTTGTCCAGAGCCCCCCGGCTTTGAAACCAGATGTTGTTTGGTATGGATGTAACGGTTGGACAGATTGGAAAACTGTCTACTTGATCTGTTTCTGTCTTGATAATTCTGTCTGTATATTCTGAAGTTCGGGGTGCTGACCTCTTTCCCCTGAACTACGTAAATGATACATGTTTGACTGATTAACCCATTTTGAGTTGCTTTCCTTTATCAAAGCAGATCCAAGAACCTGTGTGATCAGCCACCCTGGGGATGCTGGGGCGCTTGCTGCTACACTCACTCACTCCCCATGCACCCAACCCACATTTATCAAGCACTTCTAGGTGGAAGACAGTGCTAGGATAATAAGGGGTTGATCCAGGGACTCCGGATGCCTGGAAAATGGTGGTTTTCAGAGCCAAGACTCGGAGAGAACAGGACTGAGGAAGTTTCTTGCTGGTCCCAGAGTGAGGTTCTTTATGAAAGAGCCTTGAGTATGCTAACAATTTTAGCTGAGTCAGAACCTGAAAGGTTCAGAGACTCAAGCTAACCAGCAGAACAGTGTTCCTGACCACAGGCTTAGTAAGCCCTGTGGGGAAATATGCCCTCCAGAAATTAGTCTTGGTGAACTCAGTGGAGACGGATGCCCACTGGAGAGCAGGATCAGTGAGCCAAGCAGAATGATGTGCCTAACCCAAACATCTTATCTACTAATGAGCAGCTCAGGGACATTGCCAAGAAGACATCAAGTTCCCTTCAGTGTCAGAGGTGTGATTTGTCCATCTATGTTGCATTCCCCACGTGTGATCTCTGTACTTGTTCACTTTCCCTTTGATGGTGTGAATATTGGTGGGAGAGTAGAATCTAAGTTTATGGGAGCCTTCTCTATTACAAATTTTCTAATATGCCTTAAATATCTACATAAATACTTATTGTACACATACTTTCTTACTATCCACTTAAGTATGTAGGCTCTTTTGCTTGAAGCTAATTGTATCCTGTTGGCTGACTACTGAAAAGTAAACACTAGTGGGGGCTTATGAGCTATACTTTTAAAAGTGAGGGTCCAAAGGATACTTCTAGAGGATACATCCTGTGAATGCATTGGTAGAAGTGAAGGAAGAGTGTTCCTGGGGTACTACACTATGTACGTGGATGAGATTAATAAGACACAGTCTTTGCCTTCTACAGATTTCTGTGCAGTGAAAATGGGCCCTTGCTTCTTGAGATGAAATTCTTTGCAAAGAGTATGAACCTCATTTGGTGTCTGTACTAGAGAAGTCATAACTAAGGACAGTAATTGCCTTGTCTTCCCTTTCTTTCCTGCCCTTTTCTCATCACACTCAGTGACGCTGCTTTCATGGAGTTTTGACATTCAAAATCTGACCTGTATGAGAATATCAACTCATAGAATGGCAGGACTGGAAAAGAGCTTAGAGATCCTTTAGATGGGTTCTTAACCTGGAATCTACCTTTTAAAAATCTATATTGATAATTTGATTTCAATACAATTGTTTCCCTTTGTAATTCTATGTATTTTATTTCATGCATTTAATCAATAAACATTCAAGCAGTCGATAAACATTTATTAGGTATCTGCAATGTGCCAGGCACTGTGAGAATGGGTCCCTATGCTTCCTCTGACTGCCAAAGGGGTCTATAATTCAAAAAAGCTGCTTCTTCACTTCATCCTACCAGCAGAAGCCACGCCTGGAAGGATCTACCCCCTTGGAATTTACTGGGGCCAGTGAGGCCACCTAGTTCCCCCTCTGCCCCTCCTCTCTTTGATGATCAGTCCTGTCTGACTTTTTGTGACCCCGTTTGGGGTTTTCTTGGCAAAGATACTGGAACAGTTTTAGAGTATGTAGAATACTGTGAGAATTTCTTTTGCCTGCTCATTTTACAGATGAGGAAATTGAGGCAAACAGGGTCACATTCTGAGGCCAGATTTGAACTCAGGAAGATAAATCTTCCTGACTGCAGGCCCAGAGTTCTATCCACTGGGCCATCCAGCTGCCCCTGAACTACAGAGAACCATAATCAACACGTACATTGTTTCTGGAAAGAGTGCTCCATCACCTCGGTTACCTTGCACTTCAAAACTCCCTCAGCTGCCATTCTCCCTTTCCCCATTTGAATGTAAGCTTCTAGAGTGCAGAAACCATCTTTATTGTGTATTTGAACCCATAGTGCTTAGCGCAGGGCTTGACACACGCTGGTTTAGTCACATCCAACTCTTGGTGAGCCCGTGGAACAGAGGACATCAATGCTGTCCACAGGGTTTTCTTGCCCAAGATGCTGGGATAGTTTGCTATTTCATTCTTTAGTGGTTTAAAGCAAACAGAGGTTAAGTGACTTGCCCAGGGTCACACAATTAGTGAATATCTGAAGCTGAATTTGAACTTAGATCTTCCTGACTCCAGACCCTGTTCTCTATCCACTCTCTAACCCACTTAGCTGTCTCTGCTGACATATAGTAAGCACTTCATAAATGCTTTTCTTTCATTCATTTATTCAATCAATCATTCCAATGTTTGATATCTCTAATTCTCTCCCAGGACATCCTGTAGTCAGTGCTATTGATACAACTATTAATCGTCTGTAAAGATTTGGTGGTGGCCTTTTTTTTTTTGGGGGGGGGGTGTGGAACATGAAGCAGACCATCCTTTAGAAGAGTAGTTTTGCTTCCTTGCTGATTTTTGTTCTGCTCTAGGAAGGCTACAGGGCCCTGGTAGAGAAAGAGCACATTTCTGGAAGCTAAGAATTACAGAGCCAACAAAATGGGCTCTGTTCCCATTGGTGCTGGAAACACACATTGTCATTAGAGCAGAGGAAGGTGGGAAGCCTTCCAAAAAACCTAAGTGCAGCCAAGCTTTCCTTTTAGTAAACTGTTTGGCAATTTTTATTCACCTGAAAAGTGCGTTCAGTGAAACGCTTGGGAGAGCTCTCTAAATGCCCGAGGCCTTCACGATCAAGAGGGTAGTAAGGTCTAATCCCTCCCTGCTTTGGTGGAATCCAATGTAGGAAAATTGGGGCTCACCAGATAGATAAGTGAAAGAAGGTTGGTGATTCACATGAGATGGGTTCCTTTAAAGGTGGGTTCTTGTGGCACAGCAAGTGCTGGTGTCTGATCATTAGCTATTTGACAGACAGGCTATGGAGAGGGCGGGCCCCTAAGGAGCAACCACTGCCAAATGAGGTTCAGGGCAAAGTGGCTCTGACACTGTGATAGAGGGCAGAGAGAAAACTGGACTTGGCTTACAAAAATTCAGCAAACATGCAACTTCCAGGAAGGTGCCCATTGCTCTTAGAGAGGTCCATGGACCTCATACTTAGCCCTTTACCTCTGTGTTCCCTCAACTGCTGGTAGGGTTGATAATGACAACCTCTATCCCTCTCTCCTTCCCTCCCTCCCAGGAGATAATGGGCATGCATGGGAAGCTTGTTGGAAAGCATATTAATGATTGCCCACATTTCTGGAACACTTTCTACTTTTTTACAGGGCTTTCACAGGCATTATCACATTGGATCATCTCAATAACCCTGTGAGGTGAGAAGAAAAGGTATAATTACTCCCATTTTATAGACAGAGAGGTCAGATGATTTACTCAAGGTCACAGAGTCATTCACTCAGTGGCAAAAATGGGATAAAAAATTGTGTAGGATATGAAAGGGCAAATTGAGTCTACTTCTCTCTACACTGTGACAAGGAGATGCTCCATTGAGAAGTCAACCCCAGTCTGTCTGACACATGAAAGGCCTGAAAGCCCCTTAGTCAACAGCTCCTCTCTCCCATTTTCTAATTTCCATTAATAGCACTGCTATTATCTCAGCTTCCTATGTTTAAAACTTTGGGGTTGGAGGTAGGGAGGGAGCAGGGAGGTAAACTTTGATTCTTTCCCATCCCTCACTGCTCCTCTCTAATCAGTTCCCAAATCCTCTTGCTTCTGTCTCTACAATAGTCCCTATTTCTGTCCCTGTCTGCTGCTGCACCCTATGGACCATGGGATCTTGCTGTATTCCCAGGACTAGAGATCATATTTTTGTCTTTTAGACATGTTTTTTTTTCAGTCATATGACTCTCTCTGACACCCTTTTTGGATTTTCTTGGCAAAGATACTGAAATGGCTTGCCATTTCCTACTCCAGTTCATTTTATAGGTAAGTAAACTGAGGCAACCAAGGTTAAGTGACCTGGCTAGGGTCACACTGCTAGTGTCTGAGGTCAGATTTGAACTCAGGAAGATGAGGCTTCCTGATTCCAGGTCTGGCACTCCATCCACTGCAACACCTAGCTTCCCTAGGTGATCATGCCTTGGGAGATTTAGTCCTATTAGCTCTGGACTAACACACTAAGGCCTGAGTTGTCCTGACTAGTGAGTACACCACATAGACCATTACATCTTATTAACTCTAACCAAACTTCATATTTCACCTTGGCCTTATTTTTTCCACCTATCCTATGAATACACACATACCCTCTCCCTTCTCTTTCATCCCCCACCTTCTTTCCAAGTCTGGAACTGTAATCAAAGCAACATTGCTATTGCTACTAGAAAGGTCATGTCAATCAATTCTCCTATGGAGAGAACTCACCACATCTCCATGACTTCTCAAACCAAAACATCCTTCCCTGTCCACCATTCCCCCTTATGGGTTGTATTCCTTTTAGAATATAAGCTACTTGGGAGGAAGGGCTGCCTGGCATTTGTATTTGTATCCTCAGGGTTTAGCACAGTGCTTGGCATCTAATAAACCCTTAGTAAATTGCAATCTCAATCTCAGTTTCTCTCTCTCTCTTTCTCTCTGTCTCTCCCTCTCCCTCTCTCTCCCCCTCTCTTCCTCTCTCCCTCCCCTTCCTTCCTCTCCCTCCCCTTCTCTCCTCTCTCTCTCCTTCCCTCCTCATCTCCTCCCCTCCTCATCTCCTCCCCTCCTCATCTCCT
>NW_027185798.1:25907823-25956190 GCF_028583685.1 Petaurus breviceps papuanus
TGATCCTTCCTTCCTTCCTTCCTTCCTTCCTTCCTTCCTTCCTTCCTTCCTTCCTTCCTTCCTTCTTTCCATTCTTCCTTCCTTCTCTCCATCTCTTCCTTCTTTCCTCCATCCCTTCCCTTTATCACCATGGCACAGAATCTCATTACCCCCTAGAATATTGCAATAACCTCCTCTTAAAAATGTTTTACTGATACATCTCGTTTTTATATTATAAGCATTTACGGATTACTTCCCTTCCACGAGAGGTATCTTGTAACAAAGTAAAACAATTAAGTAGAACTAATAATACAGTGAAATCCAAAAGTTCATGCAACATTCCACACCTGTAGCATTTCACTAATCCCTTATTTTTTTAAATGAACAGAAATAAATTTTTCTCTCTCTTACCTCCTACACAACTGGAAAAAAGAAAAAGAAAAGAAAAACATAGTAACAAATATGCATACTCAAGCAAAACAAATTCCCTCATTGGTAGTATGAAAAAAGTTCATTTTTTATATTCTATCCTAAATCTATCACCTCTCTGTCAGAAGGTGAATAATATATTTTTATCATTGATCCTCTGGAATCATGGGTAGTCAATATATTGATTCTTACATCTTTTAAAGCTTGTCTTTATAGTGCTGCTGTTGTGTAAATTGTTTTCCTGGTTTTCATTTCATTTTGTCAGTTTATAAAAAGTCTTCAAAACTGCTTATTTTTAGAATATTGAGGTTATAATATAAATTGTTCTTTTGGGTCTACTTACCTCACCTTGCATCAGTTCATAATAAGTCTTTCTTGGTCTCTTTGAAACCATCTATTTAATTTCTTACAGCACAATATTATTCCACCTCTTAAACATTCCTCAATTGATGAACATCTTTCTAATTTTCAGGACTTCTTGGTTTTGTTTTTGCTGCCATAAAAAGAGTGGTTATAAATGTTTTTGTACATGTAGCACCTTTCCTCTTTCTTTGATCGTTTTTAAGTATAAGCCTGGCAGTGGTATAGCTGGGTCAAAGCCTCTCATTGTTTAGTAAGATTTTGTGTATAATTCCCCAAATGGTTGTACCCATTCACAGGTCCACCAACAGTGCATCAATGTACCTGTTTTCACAAAGTCCCAACAAAATTTAGCATTTTCTTTGTTAACCTTTGCCAATCCAATAGGTATGAGGTGGAATCCCAGAATTCCTTTAATTTGAATTTCTTTAATTAGGGGTAATCTGGATTCCCCCCCCCCATATGACTATAGATAGAATCTTCCCTTGAGAATTATCTGTTTATACCCTTATATCACATATCAAGTGAAGAATGGCTCTTATACTTACAAATCTGAATCAGTTTCTTATATTATTGTTATGTTATGTTATGTTCTTAGAAACGAAACCTTTATCAGAGAAACTTGAGCAAAGGTTTTTCCCCAGCTAATTGTTTCCTTTTTAATCTCAAATTTACTTATTTATGAAAATTTTAATTTGAGAAAAATAAAAATTATAAATTTTATCTTCTATGACCTTCTCTACAGCTTGTTTAGTCATGAATTTTTCTTCTATCCATAGAGCTGATGAAGTAGTTTTCCCCATATTTCTTTAATTTGTGATGTGACCGTCTATGTCTAGATCTTATATCCTTTCAGAGGTTATCTCATTGTAAAATGTGAGGAATTGGTTTAAATCTCTTTTTTTTCATACTGCTGTCCAATTTTCCCAGAAGTTATTTTTTTCTTCTGTCAAATTGTGATTCCTTATCCCAGTAGATAGACTCTTTGTGTTTTCTGAATACTAGGGTACTGTATATGCATTTACATCTATATGTTGTTTAGCTAATCTATTTGCCGATCAGTCTATTTTTTTAACCAGTACCAAGTTGTTCTGAGAGTTATTTCTTTGTGGCATAGTTTGAGATCAGGCAATGCTACACCTCTTTTGTTCCCATTTCTTTTCTTTATTTCCCTTGAGATTCTTGACTTTTTTTCTTTTGGCTTTGTTATGAATTTTGCTATTATTTTTCCAGTTCTATAAAATAATCCTTTTGGTATGGCCTTGAATAGATAAATTAATTTAGGTAGCACTGTCATTTTTATTATATTGACTTGTCTTACCCATGAGCAATTGGTATTTTTCCAATTATTTAGACCTATTTCTGCAAATAGTGGTTGGTATAGATTTTATACATTCTGCATCAATTTTAAATGGAATTTCTCCTTTCTCGTCTTGCTTGGCTTTATCGGTATTATATAGAAATGTTAGCGATTTGTATGGATTTATTTCATATCTTGAAAGTTTGCTGAAATGACTGTTTCAATTATTTATGTTTATTTAGTTGGCTCTTTAGGGTTCTTTAAGTATACTCTCACAGAATCTGCCCAAAGTGATAATTTTGTTTCTTCGGTATCTGCGTTCATTCTCTCATTTTTTTTGATCTTATTGTTATAGTTAGCATTTCTAATCCTGTATCAAATAGACGGGGCAATAATGCACATCTTTTTTTCCCCCTCATTGGAAAGGATACTAGTTTATATCTGTAACATAATGGCGGCCCTTTGCTTTAGCCATATATTATTTTAATCAAGCAACATTTATTAATTACTGACTATGTACAAGGCTCTGTGCTACATGTAGTTATTTTAAGGAAAGGTCTGTTTATTACTATTTTTTCTAGTATATTAAACAAAAATGAGTATTGTAATTTGCCAAAAGATTTTCCTGCATCTATTGGTATAATTATATGCTTTTTATTCATTTTTCTATTACTATGGTTAAGTTTATAGTTTTCCTAATATTAAACCAACTCTGTATTCCTAGGATAAATTCAAGCTGGTTATTGTGTTTAATCTTTGTTATAGGTGGTTTTATCTGCTTTGCTAATATCTTATTTAAAGTTTTTGCATCTATATTAATTAGAGATACTGATATAAAGCTTTCTTTTTCTGTTTTACATTTCCTTGGTTTATATATTAAGACCATATCTGTATCATAAAATGAATTTGGTAGGATCCTCTAGTTTGCTATTTTCTCCCCAAACAGTTTATATAATATTAGAATTAATTATTCTTTGAATGTTTGCTACAATTCACTTGTGAATCCATCTGACTCTGAAGTTTATTTTCTTTGGAAGTTCCTTTATAGTTTGCTTAATTTCTTCCTCTGAAAATGGGCTACTTAAATTTTCTATTTATTGTTCTGTTAATTAGAATATTGTACATTTTTGCAAATATTCATTTATTTAATTTAAGATGCCAGTTTTATTTGGTACATAATTGGACAAAACAGTTTCTAATAATAGCCTTTATTGGTTGATTTATTTTGAATTCTCCTTTTTCATTTCTGATATTTGTAATTTGGTTTTCTTTTTTCTTCCTGTTAATCAAATTATGTTTATGCATTAAAAAAGCTCCTCAGTTAAAAAAATAATTCAATGGATTTTTGCTTACAATTTTATCTACCTCTTTATGATTTTCAAGATTTTGCTTCTGGTGTTTAATTTTTAAAAATTTGTTGGTTTTGCAACATTTTTAGTCACATTCTGAATTAATTAATTATGTCTCTTTTTGTTATAAGTGTTTAGAGATATCAGTTTTCCCCAAAGGACTGCTATAGATGTATCCTTCTGGCACACTATCTCATTGTTGTCATTATCTTTATGAAATCATCTATCTATAGATAGAATCTATTTCTATAATTTGTTTCTTAATCCATTAATTCTTTAGGATTAAGTTATTTAGATTCCATCTGATTTTTAAACTTTTTCAGTGACTCTTTATTCAAAATGATTTTATTGTATTCACATAAGTAAATTCTATATGTGATATTTCTGCTTTTATGCATTTGTTTATGAGGTATTTATGTCCCAAGACATGATCAATTTTTATTAAGGTGTTATATGTAGCTGAAAAAATATATACTCCATTCTATTTAATAATTTCATATACTCCTATTTAATAATTTCATTTGATAATCACTATGGGTTACCATACCTAATATTTCTAAAATTTTCTCCTGGGAATTAATTTTCTGGTTTATTTTTTGGTCAGATTTATCTAGGAATGCCATGGTAAATTGAGGTGACTACTAATATAGCTTTATTATTTCTCCTTTTAATTCATTTAGTTTTTGTTTTAATTTTTTAGAAGCTATGCCATTTAGTGCATATATGTTAAGTATTGAAATAAATTCATTATTGTTGTTTTCTTTTATCAAAATGCAATATTCCAAATTATCTTTTTAAATTAAGTATTTTTAGTGTTTGCCATTTATGAAATCACAATTGCTACACTTATTTGTGTGTGTATGAGCATGTGTGTGTTCAGTGGAGGAAGGATAGATTTCTATCCAGCTTCTTATTTCAAGTTCGTGAGTCTTTATATTTCAAGTATGTTTCTTATAAAGAGCATGTTGTTGGATTTTGATTTCTAATTCATTTTGCTAACCTCTTCTCTTTTATGAGTGATTTCACCCCATTCACATCCACTGTTAGGAAAGCTAATTGTTTATTTTCCTCCATGCAATCACATTATACTTTTTTCTTCTCTATGCTCCTTGCTTCCTGTTATTTCATGTTGTTATCCCCACTTCTTTCTTTTAACCTTGTGTCCACTGTCCCTTCTCCAAAGTTGGGGTTTGTTTGTTTATGGATTTACCTTTTCTCTCCTATTCTTCCTTCTCTTCCTGTTCCTTGTTGATCTGAATGTTCAACCAAATGCTACCTCTCTCTCTCTCTCTCTCTCTCTCTCTCTCTCTCTTTCTCTCTCTCTCTCTCTCTCTCTCTCTCTCTCTCTTCCTCTCTCTCTGTCTGTCTCTCTGTCCTTTCACTAGTTTCAATGAAAGCAAGGTTAAAATGATGACTGTTCCTCTCACTTCTTCTGTTATGTGTATCTAGTTCTATCTGTGCAAGTCATTTGTGTGTGTTAATAAGTTTTGCCATCTTTTCTCCCATTTTCCCATAATGTATCCTTCACCACTCCCTTTTCTTTTTTTCTAAGAGTATGTTCAAAACATAATGAAACAAATTATAAGATATCTCTCTCAATTGCCTATTTCTGTGACCCCTTATGTCACCTTAAAATCTTTTTAATATCCCTCCTAACCATTAGAACATTTGAAAGTCTATCCTTATAAGAACAATCCTAATAGATCTTATTTCCTCTACTCTCTTACCCCCTCCAATCCACTCTTTCTCAGAATATTCATTGTTGTATGTGGATCTGGTGATGCCCCTGCTCCTTTGCTCCAAATCTTTCACTGCCTCTTAGTTGCCTGCCACTTGCATAAAGTTCAAATGCCTTCTTTTGTCATCAATAATCTCTTGGTGCTTTAGACAGCTGTCTGAAGTTAAAAGGTTAAAAGAAGGTGCACACCTGCATCAGTAGGAGATGCTGGAGTTTGCTGTTACAGTGAAATCACAGGTCCTTTCCCTAGCCCTATCCCTATTTTGATAACTGACAGCATATAAAAGTTTTGCAAGATCTTTCTCATTTGATCTTCACAACAACCTTCTGTGCTAAGTGCTCCTGAAAAAAATCCTCTTTTTACACACTGAGGTAGAGAGAAGCTAAATGACTTGCCAAGGGTCACATAGCTAGTAAGTCTTTCAGGCAAAATTCAAACCCAGATCTTCCATGGTGACCTCACTATCCTGAGGGCCATGGTATGAGCTACCTGAAAATGGTCTGATCCAAGATGGTCCTACTTGGAGAATAGCTCTACTTTGGCATGGGGGGAAGCACCTCTACCTTTTATAGTCCCAACTCTCTCATCCAAGGCTCCCATCTAGATTCACAAAACAGACAAATTAAAAGGTGGTTATTCTCATTAGAAAAAAATTTAAGGATATGTAACAGAGGACCTTTTATTCTCCCTCCTCCCTTCCTGTCCCCCTCCCCATGGAAACAGACATACGGTTAATGAGAACCAGGAAAGGCAGTTCTAAGCATTTGCATATGGTTGGGAGGGAAGGTAGATTGGTCAGAATAGCCCCACCTACAAATATATGACCAGAAAGGATTTTAGGGATCCTCTCATCAAAGGATCAAGAGTTGGGAGGGAACTGAGGCCAGCTAATCTAACCCCTCATTTTAGAGATGTGGAAACTGAGGCCCAGAACGATAATGCTCCCCTCCCCCACTGGAGTCTTCAAGCAAAGATTGAATGACCACTTTATAAAGTGGATCATAGTTTGAGAGCATTGGACCTTGGAAGACATTTAATCCAATTCCCTCATTTTACAGATGTGGAAACTGAAACCCAGAAGGTGAAGGGTTTCTTTTGCTCAAAGTCTCCAAAGCAGTAAGTGGTTGAGCTAGGATCTGGAATCAGGTCCTTTTGGCTCCAAGTTCAGTGTCTTTCCTCCTCATTTTACAGATGGAGAAACTGAGTCATGGAGGGACAAGTGATTTACCTATGATCACATGGCTAGTCAAAAACTGAGCCAGGTTGTGATCACTTGGCCTCAGATTCTAGAGGCACTGGTGGTTTTTTTTACTATCCTAAAATTGCTTTGCTAAATTATAGCACAAAAGCAACAGCCTACTCAGTTTTAGCCAAAGGCCAGTCTTGTCCTGTTTATAGCAACAGGGCAGCTGGTTAGAGCCTGAGGTTAATGATACTGAGGTTGTAGGTCGTCCCTGTGCTCAATGACCACTGACTTATGCCCCTGACCCATGATAGCTGTCATGCTGGAATTCATGCCAGACCAATGCCAGCCTATCTCCAACTCCTAGAAAAAGCCAACTCAAAGTACCTATCCCACTGCTGGGGGGTGAGTAGTGTCAACTCTCCCTCCAGAGATCTTAGCTCATTGGAACCACCCCAGGGCTGAGACCTGAATAAAACTGGAGCAGTCTGAATGAACGACCTTCAGACTCTGTGGGAGTGACAGTTTAAGAGAAAACATTATTATTAGAGTTCAGTAAGGCTGGACTGATGTTGGGAGCATGAAGAGTGGGGCTGAACAGCAGCAGTGAACGGAGAGCCACTGAATGATCAAATGCCAGAGTCAGAAGGATCCTCAGGGGCCATTTAGTCCAGCCCATAGCTGGAAAGGCAGCTCCTCCACTCAGATGTGCATAGGTTGTTTCACATGATAGATTGTAAGCCCTTTGAGGGCAGGGGCAATTTCCTTTTTGTCTCTATATCCCAAATGGAGAATTTTTTTTATTAGACCTATAATTTGAATGGTATAGAGAACTTTCAGTGGAGAAATTCCCCCTAGCAATGCAGGCTACTACTCTAAAATTCATGGTTTTACAACGCTACCTGGAAATATAGGCTTACAGAGTCGTCTGGGGTCACTGAGAGGTTAAGCAACCAGTCCAGAGTCACACAGCTCAGCCAGTCTATACCAGAGTTAAGACTTGAACACAGGACTTTGCAACTCAGGCCAGCCAGATTTCCATGATTCCACTCTGCCTCTCTAGTAGGTCTGGCACCCAGTAGGTACTTATTAACCATGGTTTAAATTCCAAATTTATGACTTACTATTTATGTGACCCTGGACAAGTCCATTTCCTGGGCCCCAGTTTCATCATTTGTCAAATGAGAGGGTTAGACCTGATGGACTATAAGGTCTGTTCCAATCTCAAATGATGAGCCTATGAACCCTGAAAACTGGTTAATACTGAAGGGAATGATACAGTGGATATAGAACTTGGCCTGGAGTTAGCAAGACCTGAGTTCAAATTCGACCTCAGACACTTACTAGCTGTGTGACCCTGGGCAAGTTTCCTGTTTGTTTGGGCAAGTTTAAAACCCTTTTGCCTCCATTGACTGCTACTCAGAGAGGGGAATAAAAGATTCATTCATAGACTTGGAATATAGAGAGAGGGAGCTTGGTGATTTCTGTCTACACTTTGAGGTACTCAGTGAGGGAAATGGCTTGCCCAAAGTTATATAGAAGCAGCAAGTTCACTAGAGTCTAGCTGCCAGATCAATGTTTGATCTACTGTGCACCCCCTTCCTTCCTCAGGTCCCCTCTCTTACCCAAGAAGTCAAAGAATATTATTCCCATAGAGCGATGAAGCATAGGAATACGGACCTAGAGCTGGAATGGGGCCCCTCATTTTACAGAGGAACAGATGGCAACAGGGAACAAGAGTGATGGATAGGATATAAATACCTGAAGAATGAACAGTTAAACAAAAGAGCTCAGACATCCCCAGATACTGCACATTGAGGGAAACTCAATGAAATCCAAAACCCAAATGTAGGATGGGAATAGGAATGGCTTGAGAATAATGGAGGACTGGCTCCTAAGGACCCACAATTGGCAGTGGCCATCCTTCGATGGCATTTATATATGTAGCAGATTTGAAAAAAAGGAAAGGAAAAATCTTCCTTCAGCAAATTTTTAAACCCAGAGCAATCAGGACACCATAAATTGAAGAGTTTTTTCAATGAATAAAACTGCTGTTATTTCTAATGAATATGAAATGGCTTATTCGAGGCTAAGTACTCTGGTGATTATAAAATCACCGATATAAAATATCAACATTTCTCCTTCAACCACTAAAGTAGCCCCTGAAATTGAGACTGATTAGACACTTCCATTTGCAGAACCTCTCCCCTTGGCACCGCCTCTGTTCACAGATGTCAGCCCAGCTACTCTTCTGCAGTACAAAATGCTTTCTTTGCTCCATGTGGTTGAGTGGGGATGCTTCCAGTCTGTTCCAAGAAGCAGTTGGGCCTCTGTGACAGGGCTTCCTAGAGATCTAGTGTGGGAGTTTTGATGGTTCAGGCCCATTCTTACTCCCCAGCATAGTTTTCAAGGTCATTGGGCTACTTTTTGCCAGTCTTGGGGTAGGTGGTTGGTAGTATGTTGAGTCTTCTTTCATTCCTGTTTTTTTCTTTATTCTGAATCCCCCCAAAATACCAAATAAGGTGAGCATTTCCATATATATTGTGGAACAGAAGGAGAGGATTGTACATGAAAATAAAGATCTCCATTATGCTTTGTGCAATATACCAGATATAGATTGAGGGGTGTGAGTGATAAGAGATCATCTCAGTAGTAGTAGTAGTAGTAGTAGTAGTAGTAGTAGTAGTAGTAGTAGTAGTAGTAATATTAAGAGCTAACATTTTTATACTGCTTTGAGATTTACAAAATGGTTTACATATATTATTTCATTTGATCCCAACAATAGCCCTGTGAGATACATGCTATTTTTATTCCTATCTTACAGATGAGGAAATTGAGGTTGATAAGGTTAAGGGACTTGCCTAGGATTATTATATAGCTAAATACGTATCTGAGATGGGATTTGAACTCATGTCTTCCTGACTTCAAGTCTAGCATTCTATCCACTGGGCCACCCAACTGCCTTATTCAGCCCCTTTAATCTTCACTGTCACCAGTTGGCAATCCAAGGCAGTCATCCTGATAATTCTGAATTCTCTGTATGCCATGGATAGTTCTGCTGTGGGAAGTAAGCTTTGGCCTGTCTCAAAAGTACTTTTTCTCTCTTACTGCCTCCAGCCAGTTTCACAGTGTGTGTGTATGTATTTGTGTGTGTGTGTGTGTGTGTGTGTGTGTGTGTGTACTCATATGAAGGATTTTATCCTTTTTCCATTCTTTCTCTTCTGGTGCTTTTTTTTTTTTTTAAGCAATTGGGGTTAAATAACTTGCTCAAGGTTACACGGCTAGTTATTTCTGGGTGTGGTGCTGAGTATCTGAGCCCGGATTTGATCCCCCAGGTCATCCCAACTCTGGGGCCAGTACTCTTACTTGCTGTGCTACCTGGCCGCCCCCCTTCTGGTGCTCTTAAGAAGGAAGGAAGTAAGGGGTGGCTAGGTGGCACAGTGAATAGAGCACTGGCCCTGGAGTCAGGAGGACCTGAGTTCAAACCTGGCCTCAGACACTTAACACTTACTAGCTGCGTGACCTTGGGAAAGTCACTTAACCCCAACTGCCCTCCAAAAAGCAAAAAAAAAAAAAAATAAGGAAGCAATGAGTAAATGGATGAGTGAATGATGAATGAATATTAAGCACTTACTATTCACCAGGCACTGTGTTAAGAATCCTCGGTGTTCTTGAAAGCAAAACCATTGACAGGCTGGATACTTCAGGGTCCCTGGTGCTCAATGTGTCAGAATCTGATTTGCTGTGTGTTCTTCCCCTTCAGCACTCACAGAAAACTAGCCCTCACTAGGAGTGTGGAACTAGAAGGGGATCAAGTCCCTGGATCTCTCCACTCACCTTTAGTCCCTGGGCTTCCTTCTACCTGTTGGAACTGACACCATGCTGGCACTGAGAAGTTTCCTTCCTGTCTGCTTTGTGGGTTATTTGATGCCTTTCAAAGAATTTTAGGGATGCATTGCCACTAGTACAGGGCTAGGCAACCACCACCCAACAAATTCAAGTCAGTCAGTCAATAAACATTTAAGCGTCTACTATATGCCAGGCACTGTACTAAAAAAAAAGGGCAAGAGATAGTATCTGCTCTCAAGGAGCAAATGGTCATTCAGAAGAAAAAAGGAAATAGCAACAAGGTGAGACCCAGTAGAAAAAGCAATGGACTTGGGGTCAGAAAATTTGGGCTCCATGACTTTGTTACTTCCTGGCTGAACGATCTTTGGTGACTCATTTTAATGTCTGTGCCTCAGTTTCCTCATCAGTAAAATGCCAGTATTTTGAGGCTATTGGACTAACCAGTTCTTAACCTTTTTTTGCATCTCTCTGGCAGAAAGGTAAAGCCTCTGGACTCCTTACAATAATGGATTTAAATGCATAAAATAAAATATGTGGGATTACAAAGGAAACCAATTACATATATAGAAATGTTATTAAAATATTAAAAAAGCAAGTTACTGAACCCCAGATTAAGAATCTTTAGACTAGACTAGATGCTCTCCAAGGTCACTTCCATTTCTAAAGTTCCATGTAATGTGATACAGGGTTACAATGTTTTTAAGCATTGACTCCAGAGTAAGAGTATCTGGGTTCAAAGCCTGCTCATGATGCCTATGAGGGCCAGGTCTCTCTCACTCACTCCCTGGACCTCAGTTTCCTTTTCTGTGAATGAGGAGGTTGGACTTATGTAGCCTTTGAGGCATCTTCCAGCTTGAGACCTCTGGTGTTATGAGAATAATACAGATGTACCCAGCATTGTACAATTGCTATGATTTTGGAAATTCTAAATTGGTGTTGGTTTGGGGTTTGCCAGGATACACAATAAAGGGGTTCCGTGTTGTTGTTATTGTCAGAACCACATAATTAAGACAGGATTGCGGTCCCAGGGTGGAGGACAACGACCTCATGTCTCTCCTTCACTCTGGTTTTGTTCTTGTTTAGATTCATTTGCAAGCTAATTCTGGAAAGATTTTAGGAATGCTGGTGCTTTTCCTTCATGGATCATCTCCAATTCAGCTTGTATATATCTCTTTGGTACATAGGTGTTTGCATGTTATCTCTCCCATAACCACAAGCCCCTTGGGGGCAGGAACTGTCCTTTGCCTTTCTTTACCTCCCCAGCACTTAAGCAGAGTGCCCGGCACATAGTAGATGCTTTGTAAATGCTGCTGATGGATTGATGGATTATGTATACCCCCACACAATTAGCCCACAATTCCCCATCACCATTCATTCATATGGTCATGAAACATAAGAAGAAGAAGGGACCTTAGATAAAGATGCGGAAGACAGAGAAATATTGGCTCACGGTCACATAGGTGGTAAAGAGCAAAGATGGTAGGGATTTAGAACGAGCCCCCCTCAGACTTCATATCCATGCAGTATTTTGTACTTCTCACTATGCCTGATTTTTATAAACTGAGAGAAAAACAAAGAAAAAAGTATCAAACAACCCATCACTCTAGGTAGCAGCCCTGGTGAAAAGGTATCAGGCACCAAAGCTCAGAATGACTAGAGTCATATGGGGGTGAAGAAGGGGTAAAGGAGCTGTCCTAATGGTAGACAACTAGCAAACTTATGTGGACCAAGTGGGAAATAAGCGATATTGAGCTGAGACCTGAGAGCAACCCCCAGCTAGAGAGTGGGTGAGTGCTCAGGGCAGAGAACAGAGCTGATTGACTGTAATTCTAATTTTATTTGTACTTAGCGGCCCCTTCTCTTCCTGCCTGTCTAGAGTGTATAGTGGAGATCCAAGATTCTGTAGCACCCACTGCATCTCCATGTGCCATAACGGACAGGACAATAACGGGGTTGATTGCAGCGATGGAAATATCAGCGATTTCCAAATTGTCTGTCTTGTGCCTCGGGTGGTTTTTGTTGTTGTTGTTGTTGGCCTGGTGTATTAAAACAGAGAAAGCACTGACTGAGCTATAGTTCTGAGCAGAAGCTATTTGAATAGACAGTTCAGACAGCCAATAAAGCACTAGTCTTGGAGGCAAGAAGATTGGAGTTCAAATCTGGCCTCAGGCATTTACTAGCTGTGTGAGTCCAACATTTCTCAGTCTCAGCCTCCTTATTTGTAAAATGGGGGATAATAATATCACCTGCCTCCCAGGTTACTCTAGGGATCAAATGAGGGGATGTTTGTAAATTGGGTTGCAATCCTCAAAATGCTATGGAAATGTTAGCCGTTATGATGATGATGTCTCAGTTCGTCTAACAGTTTCCTCCAGGTCACAATCATATTCCTTGTGAAAGGGAGAGATACTGCATTTTTTTTAAGGGAAGAAACAGGTACTGTGTTGGGTTCCAGTGTTTGGCAACTGAATAACAAAATCTGCTATCCCATCCATATGTAGATTTTGGAATTTCAAAGACACTTATTCCTCTAATCCAGCTCATTTATTTCACTGGGGAGGAAAATGAGAAGGGTGGGTAGAGAGGAAGGTTTCTTGGAGCAAAGACTATACTTATACTTAGAAGGGACCATCTAGGCCATCTAGTCCATTCCTCTCATTTGACAGAGGGGGAAACTGTGGTCCAGGGGATGGAAGGGAATTTTCATAAGATCATTTAAAAAAAAAAAGAACCACAATACTTTTATTTTACATAGTGGAAACTGAGATCCCAAGAGAAATGACCTGCCTAAGGTCACAGTTAAAAAGTAGATAAGTAGAAAGACCAGGATTTCTTTATTTATAGAAGAGGAAACAGACCCACAGAGAGAAAGGACATGCTCAGTCATTCTACTAGCTATCAGAAGGACTGGGCAGTTAGGTGGCTCCATAGTGCATAGAGTGCTGGGTCTGGAGTCAGAAAGACTCATCTTCCTGAGTTCAAATCTGGCCTCAGACACTTACTAGCTATGTGACCCTGGGCAAGTCATTTCACCCTGTTTACCTCAGTTTCCTCATTTGTCAAATGAGCTGGAGAAGGAAATGGCAAACCACTCCAGTATCTTTGCCAAGAAAACCCTGAAAGGGGTCAGGAAGAGTCAGAAATGACTGAAACGATTGAACGCCAACAAAGCAGAAGAACCAGGATTTCAACAAAGGTTTCCAGGACGCAGTGCTAAACATCATCCTGCCACCCTCAGGGGTCCTGCTGGCCATCTGCTTTGCACAAATCTAAACCAGGAGCAGAGAAGGGTGGGGTTTTTTTTGTTCTCCTATTTTCAGGTTCATGAAAAGTTGAACTAGAAGATGCAGGGTGACAAAACAATAGTTTGGTAAACTGATCTTTTCTACATGGTTGGCATTTCTAGCTGTGCACACAGTCTCCAGGTTACAAAGGGTGTTGGTTGCCAAAGCCTCAGCTGTTTGCTTGGTGCTCAGAACATTTGAGCCCTTGAAGCTTCCAGGAAGGCAGGTCCTTTGCTCCTCTGGCCAGCCCCCAAATCCCATCTAAGCCTCAATGAGCATGTCTGAGGGACAGTTTTGCCCTAATATGCTTTGTTTTTCTTTTAAAATTTGTAAGGGCATCTTTCATTTTTATGTGCCATGCTATTTCTTTTCACATTGAAGGAATTTAATAAATGCTTATTGATTGACTGTCCAAATGTATATTCAACTACCCTTTGCTTCTTTGTCTTTTTTCTTTACTTCTATTGAAGTCATTTATTTTTCTGTCATATTTGTTTTTTAATGAGAGGTGTAGTAGATAAAGCATTGGGCCTAGAGTCAGGAAGACTTAAATTCAAATCCAGCCTCAGAAACTTACTCACTGTGTGACCCTGAGTAAGTCACTTAGTTTCTACTTGCCTCAGTTTCCTCATCTGTAAAATGGTGATTAATAATTGTACCTACTTCCCAGGGTGGTTGTGAGGATAATAATTGTCAAGTGTTTGGCACATGGTAAGAGCTATATAAATGTTATTATTGTTGTTATTGTTAGAGATTTGAGAGCCTGCCTCAAAGCCAAGAATTGCCACTTCTGACCCATACTGCTTGTATGACCCTTAGCAAGTCACTTAACTTTTCAATGCTCTAGGCAACTCTATAAGACCATAAATTGCAAGGAAAGTATTAATCTGCATTGGCTGGGAATGTTTCCTAACCCAAGAGTCTCCTGTGCCAATGCAATCCCAGGTCGGGTCCCTATTCCTATCATTTATAAAAGTGTTACACACCCTCTCCCTCCACCCCCCACTGCCACCAGTCATACCTTATAACAAAAGTTTTTTTTTTTTAAGCAATCAGGGTTAAGTAACTTGCTCAAGGTTACATGGCCAGGTGTTTCTGGGTGGGTGCTAAGTGTCTGAGCCTGGATTTGATCCTAGGTCATCCTGACTCTGGAGCTGGCGCTCTTACTCACTGTGCAACTTGGCCGCACCATAACAAAAGTTTTAAATAAAAAAATACAGTTTTATAAAATCAACTGAAACGTCATTTGCCTCTGACAAGGTATGTAATGTTCCGCAGCCATAGTTCCCTGGTTCTGCAATGAATGGAGGGATCACATATTCTCACGTCAACTCTGGGGGTTCTACTTACTCAATATAATTATCTGTAGACTTTGCTTTTGAAGTGGCAATGAAGTTTTTCTAATCTGGAACATAGGAGTATCTAGGTGGCACAGTGGATAGTATTCTAAGCCTGGAGTCAGGAAGACTCATCTTCATGAGTTAAAATCTGGCTTCAGATACTTACTATGTGACCCTGGGCAAGTCACTTAACTCTGTTTGCCTCAGTTTCCTCATCTATAAAATGAACTGGAGAAGGAAATGGCAAACCACTCCAGTATCTTTGCCAAGAAAATCCCAAAAGGGGTCACCAAAAGTCAGACAAAACTGAAAAGACTGAACACCACCAACAAAATCTGGAACATTCAGGTAAAAAGTCTATTCTGACAGGGCAAAGTCATTGAAATTATTATGATTAATAATAATAACAGTTTATTAATAATCAAGAACCACTATTAAATTATTAATTATTATCATTATCAATGTGGTTAACATGAATAATTGATTATCCCTAAGGCCATGGGATTTGCAGCTGGGAGGGACTTTAGAGGTCTTCTTATCCAACCCTTTCATTTCAAAGAAGGGGAGACAGGCCTA
The DNA here is from genome assembly GCF_028583685.1 of Petaurus breviceps papuanus. NCBI lineage: Eukaryota > Metazoa > Chordata > Mammalia > Diprotodontia > Petauridae > Petaurus > Petaurus breviceps. The sequence goes on from NW_027185798.1 coordinate 25,923,212, forward strand.
GAAAGATTAAGTAATTTACTTTTCCAAAGTGATGTAGGTAATAAATAGGAACAGGTTGCAAACCACAGCCTTTCTCACTCCATACTCTTTCCTCACCTCAACACTGGTTGAGAAGTCATCCAACCAGGTAATTATTCCCAACTATGAGTTTTCAAAGTATGAGACTGACAGGAATTCAATCATTTCTCCTTCAGTCTAGCTTTCTGAGCCTCAGTGAAAAGTCTGAATTGCAGGCTATTTTTAATGGAATACAGTATTTTACTTTCAAATGGTGAACATATGCCAGAATCAAATATAAATGGATACTAATCATTAAAATGAAGTGGCTTAATGAAAAAAATTATAATTCACAATATGCCTCTGTGACACAACAGTATATCATAAACATAAAAAAGCTTTAACATCCAAGAAATAATAACAACAAACAAGAATTAATTGCTGGACAAAGATATTCTGGGCTTGTTCCAAGAATCCTTGATTTCTTAAGGTCTTAGTTTGGGAAAAAATATTGTTTCTGAAGAGTGGGTGAGATAGAGCTGGTCTTGTAATGAAGAAAGGCTGGGTTCAACTACAACATGGGGCAATGTAGAAAGTCCTGGATTTGACATCGAAGGACAAAGGCTCAAATCTTGTCTCAGTCACTTACTAACTATGTGATCTTGGGTAAGTCATATAACCTCTGTAGGACTCAGTTGTTTTGTTTTTTTTTTTTGCTTTTTGGAGGGGGGAAGTAATTGGGGTTAAGTGACTTGCCCAAGATCACACAGCTAATTTTGTGTTAAGTGTCTGAGTCCTGTTTTGAACTCAGGTCCTCCTGACTCCCGGGCCGGTGCTCTATTCCCTGTACCACCTAACTGCCTCAGGACTCAGTTTTCTCATCTGTAAAATGAAAGGGTAGACTTCAGGTCCTTTTCTGCTCTAAATCAATGATCTGGGGGCCATCTACATTCATCCTGATCTCTATCTGGCCACTGGACCCAGAAGATTCCAGAGGAGAAAGTGAGGTTGGTAACTTTGCGCAGCCCGGCCTCACTTAAATCCAATTCACTTGCAAGTCATGGCATCATCTTCCTGATGTCATGGTCCTCTTTAAGAATAAAGGACATAATTTAATAAAAATTATCTAAAGACAAAAAAAGAATAAAGGACATACAACAAATTAATGACCCTATGATCTAGTCTGTAATACTTACTAGCTCTGTGACCTTGGGCAAGTCACTTAATTTCTCTCTTGGCCTCCATTTCCTCACCCACCAAAGGAGGCTGGCAAGGTCTGCAAAATCTACCCTCCAGGTTTGTTGTGAGGCTTAAATGAGGCTATATATATATATATATATATATATATATATATATATATATATATAAAGTGCCCAACAGTGTTTTAAGCACAACAGAAATGTCAGTGATTAGTATGCCAAGCTTGATTCTTCTTCCTTGTAAATAAGATGCTGAAATTGGAGGATGAAATGATTTTGAATTTCTTTTTACTCATTAATACTCATGATGGCTCTAATTTATTGCAAACACTGAAGGGGTGGGCTGGAATCAATGCAGATTTATTGTACACATGGAGGGAGTGGGGGCAGTGTGGTCTAGTGGAAAGAGCCCAGGACTTGGAGGCAGAAGACCCAGCCACAGTCACTTCCCTTTTTCCAGGCTTCAGCTTCATCTATAAAATGAAGATGATCATTCTTGGCACTTCCTGCTTCACGGGGCTCCCATACATGTTATTTTTGTATTGTTGTAATAATGTCATTGCCTACTCTTGGCTGTCCTCTGACTTCCATAATGGTAGCCATTCCAATACCATGGTACAGTGAGCAGAAAGAGTAGTGGATTTGGAGTCTGAAGACTTGGGTTTGAATTCCAGCTTTGCCGTTTACTCTGTGTGACTTTGTGAAAATCCCTTAACCACACTGGCTCTTAGTTTCTCCATCTGTAAAATGAGGAGGTTGGAGTAGATAGCCTCTGACCACCCTCCTCATTCTACCTGTGAGGTTATGATTTTGTGGTCATATGCTCTCTGGATCTCAGTTTATCCATTTGGTAAATGTGACCCTGGGTAAGTCAGTTAAGCCTGTTTGCCTCAGTTTCCTCATCTGTAAAATAAACTGGAGAAGAAAATGGCAAACCACTCCAGTGTCTTTGCCAAGAAAACCCAAGATGGGGTCACAAAGATTCGTATAAAACTGAAACGACTGAACAACAAAATGAGGGGCTTGGATCAGATGATCTTTCAGGTTTTTTCTTGGCACATAGTAGGTGTTTGATAAGTATTAGTTGATTGGTGGATGAATTAATCAATCATTCTCTGACCTTATATGACTATAGCTGCTGAATGACCAGTTCAGAATGCTTACAGTTGGAAGGGACCATAAAGTTCATCTTATTGAAACAGTAGAAAATCTTGGCCAATCAGTTAGTCAATCAACGAACAAGCGTGCATTAAGTACCTTGTTTTCCAGGTGCCAAGGACAGAAACACACAGATGAATAGTATTCTATCAGGGGAGAAGTACAAAGAACAGAACAAAATCGAATTGCCAAGGTCACATGGCATGTTAGTGGAACCTTGGTCAAGATGAAGTCATAATGGTAATAGCTCATGTTGACAAAGTGGGGTAAAGTTTTTGACTCCACACAGGTAGTGTAAGTGGTTTCATTTCCATTTTACAGATGAGGAAACTGAGGTGATTTACCAGTATCTCACAGCTGATAAACATCAGAGCCAAGATTTGAGTCCAAGGCCCTATTATTCTCCCTATATTTCCTGTATGATAGCTAAGACACCTTTTGGCTTTTTCTATAGCTGTGCTGGCCATACAAGTCTTTCTTTTCAAAGAAACTTCAATGGTTTTGTGCAGAAGGTGAGTTTTTCCATTACTCCTGGGAGGAAAAGCTTCTTAACTTCCCCTTCTTTCACCAAAGGCACTGTGGGGTACAACTGCTTATAACCCTAGTGAAATCTCTCTTCCCCAAATAGGCTGGATTTTTTTGTCTCTTAGTCAAGTATCCAGAGCTGGCTGGAATGATACTTTGCCAGTAGCAAAGAATCCAAATCAAATGATTGGCTTCTGTCCCTGGCAGGAGGAAGGGGCTGGGTCAATGTCCTGGATCTGATACCTGGAAAGAAATGCCAACTGGCAGATGAAGGCATTGTTTTTCTTCCTGCTAACTCCCTCCATTTTCTTGAGGTGTCTCTCTCTGTAGGTTTTTTTCTTTGTAGAGGGTGGTGGTAGTAAAGACAGACACCTAACTATGACAGGTGAGTAGGGCATGTCCAGGGCTCCAACATGGGGTAGAGGGCATGGACTTTTTCTTTACAGGGGTCCTCAGGCCTGTTATGACAATTCCTTATGGTCTTCTATTGGCCCCTATGACCCTGCACCATCATTCTCAGATTGCAATGGCTTCCTTCTTCCAGAGTCTACTATCTGTCAACTGCTTTCCATGACCTGTTACCACCTGCTACCTCCTCCTAGGGGTTTGATTAAATCAGTAGTGAGGTCTGAATTCCTAGAAGGATAGGTTGCCCCTCTCCCAGTATGACTGTGTCACTTGGCATGAATATCTGTCCCCCGACTGATTTTGTCTCAGTTTCAAGAACTCTATCATGGTTCTCCCCGATGGGCCAAATTATCCCAAACTGCTCCTTACCCCCACTCAACATCCACTTTAAATCAGGGATGGCAAAGGAAAAAAATCCACATGCTATATCTAGAGTGTCCTACATGTACCCTACTTCTGATTTTTCACTGACACCAACTTGCCTCTCCCCAGTCTGGTTGAGCTGGGAAGATTTGACTTTGCTAACATGACAGCATGCTTCTGGATTTCTTAGAACAAAGGAAATTTATTCTATGGAGTCTCATTTGTAGCAAGATGACTACACGCCTATCTCCACAGAGTAGCCTATGGGAAAGAAGTCTATTTTATTTTTAATTTAATTTAATTTATTTTTAGTTTTCAACATTGACTCCCATAAGTTTAAAAATTTTCCCCCTTCCCTCTCTCCCTCCTGAAGAAGGCCCGCAATCTAATATAGGCTCTACATATACATTCCTATTAAATGTATTTTCACGTTAGTCATGTTGTATAGAAGAATTATAATGAATTTTTAAGGAAATGAGGGTGACAGCAGTAGGCTGCCTAGGCCCAGCTGTGGAAAGAGACAGAAGAACTTGATTTCCAGCCTTATTGACTATTCTGAGAAATATGCAAAAGGCAGTGCAGTACCCTGTAATGAATACTAGGTTTAGAGAGACAAAACACTTATATTTCAGTCCTGCTTCTACAATTTTCTTTCTCTGGGCCTCATTTTTCTTATTTGTACAATGCTTAAGGGGACTGCTCTAAGGTCCCTTTCAGAGATAGTGTGATATAATGGAAAGTGTCCTAGATTTGGAGCCTTAACAAACAGAGAATCTAATCCCAGCTTTGCTATATAACCCATTTAGCCCCTGGGAGGCTCAATTTCCTCATCTGTAAAATGGGAATAGTAAAATCTCCCTTCACTGTGAGGACCAAGTGAACAGATTTATGTAACATACTTTGCAAACCTTCTCATGCTAGATAAATGTCAGCTTTTTATGAGCTTGTAAGACTGCATGCATCTGCAGAGAGGAGACCAGATTCCGTATGCCTACACAAGGGACTGGTGGCATAAGAAAAGGATGTTTTTCTAAAGCCTACATTTCTCTCATTCTGAGTCAAGGGGCCTTAGCCTGGGATTGATGGATAGATTTCAAAGGTCCAGATTGAATGGGAGCCCCCCCCCCATCTTTATTTTCATTACCATTTGGTTTTCTTTGTAATCCTGTATATTTTATGTTTTTAAAAACATCATTCTGAGAAGAATCCCTTAGGCTTCATCAGAAAGCAAAGGGGTCCTTGACATAGATAAAGTTAAGGCTTCCTGGGCTAAGTGAGCCTCGGAAGGTAGCTGGCATGGTGGATAGAGAGCTGGCCTTAGAGTCAGGAAGATCTGGGTCCAAATCCTGCCTCTGGCACTTGCTAGCTGTGTGACCCTGGGTAAATCACTTAATATCTCAGAGTCCCAGGCAACTCTCATAGTAGACATTTCAGAAAAAGAATGCTGACCTAAGGTGTTGGTACAGGTCTTTTACTCATTAGAAGATCCCTAGCAATGAAATCCCCAGTCCACCCCCATCTCCAAAGGAATGAATAATCAATAAAAGTGAATCTTACCCACAGAACTTGAGATGAAAGGTTGAAGAAGTATATATTTATACAGTATTTGAGGATTTGCAAAGCATTTACACATGTATCCCTGGGAAGATAGGTGCTATTATTACCCCCATTTTACAGGTGAAGAAACTGGGGCAGACAGGGTTGAGACTTATTCAGGGTCACACAGCTAGGAAGTACCTGAGGTGGTATTAAAACTCAGGTCTTCCTAACTCCAAGTCCATCTAGCTAGGTACAAGTCAGTCCCTCATAATGGAAAAAAAGCCATTTAACTTCACTGGATATCAGTCAAGTTGGTTTTTAAACCCAGTTCCATCACTTACTATCTGCCTCCAAATCACCTAGCCACTCTGGACCTCAGGTATTGGACTAGAGGGCCTTTGAGATCCGTCCCAGTTTTACATTTATGCTTCTGACTTTTCAGACTATAGCATGTATAGATGGGAGCACCTGCTGGTAGACTTTGGTATTACAGCTCAGCTCTATTAGACGTAGTGAGTGCACAGAAACAAAAAGAGTAAAGCACAATTCTAGGAATTGTTAGTGGACTAAAGCTGCTTTGGGGGGTATCTGTGAGGTGCAGCTGGGCCAGTGCCTTCCCCATTAGAGTTCCAGGAGGTCTGAGTCATCATATTAACATGGAGAGGGAGTCAGATTGAGGGAGGAACTCTGGAGGACGATGAACCATTTTATTCTTGCCACTTTTCAGGAAATGATGATGGGATCCAGGCCTAAAGATCAATAATGCAGCAGGGTATGTGGGCCCTGGACTGAGAGAGACAGATAGGAAGTAGGAAGACAGATGTGGGAGAAAGCTAAGCTGAACTGTAGGATTGACAGATTGTTACTCATCCAGCTGGCTTGAATATTTATACATTATTTATTTAAATGACTCTTTTAAAAAGGAAATAAAAATAGTGAGATGTCAGCTCAAATCCACACCTCCATAAGTATAGGTAGTAAGTACAAATTAGGCCCTGCTAATGCTTTAGAAACTGCCCTCCCCCTGATTTCAACACAGAAACGCACACAGGTGACTTCCCCAGAAACATGGCAAGGGCATTTCAGGGGCCAGTAGTATTAGCTGCAGACAGCTGGGGACTTTTGCAAAATTCTCATTGAGGGCTTTTACTCACACACACCATTAACACAACAGAAAGAAATATTGTGAGGCAGCTATACGGTATAAGATTTTGAGTACTACCCCTTGTGTCAGGAAGATTTGAGTTCAAATCTTGTCTCAGACACTTATTAGCTGTGCTACCCTAGGCAAGTCACTTAACCTCCGTCTGCCTCAGTTTCTTTGACTGAAAAATGGCAATAATAATAGCACCTTTCAGTGTTGTTATGGGAATAAATAAGCTAACAATATGTATAGAGTGTTTTGAAAACCTCAAAGCATTATTGAAATGCTAATTATTATTAATTATTACATGAAGAGTTGGCAGTAATGATACAGATCGCTACAGAGCTATTTTCAGCAACTTAAAGGAACATGAATACTTCTTTCCCTTTATACTTCCCTTTCACAGCTCCTCAACCACTTCATTTGAAACTGGACAGACAACATAGCTTTTTAGGGGTAGTGACCATCCATCTTACAAGAGGAATAAATAGTAACTTGTTACGCTACCATTAGCTAATCACTTAATCCCTTTGACTATCAGTTTCCTCTTCTGTAAAATGACAGAGTTGGACTAGATCAGAGGTTCTTAACCTTGGTTGCTGTTGATGCCATGGACTTCTCTAGTGGTCAGGTGAAGGTTCTGAACTGATCAGAACCTAACTTATCAGAAAAATGTTAATTCAAAATTGAAGGAAATGCTAAGTTTTAGTCAGAAGTTCACAAAAATAAAGATACATTTTTTTTTCTCATCAAGATTCACAAACCCCTGAAAATCTATACACAGACCTCATGTTAAGAACCCATGGACTACACCAGTGGTGTCAAACTCAAATAGAAATGGATCCTTGCAGGCTGCATACTGACTTAGAAAACCACAAATTAAAATTATCTATTTTGTATTGTATTTTAATTTTTTTTAAAGCAATTGGGGTTAAGTAACTTGCTCAAGGTTACACGGCCAGGTGTTTCTGGGTGGGTGCTTAGTGTCTGAGCCCGGATTCGATCCCCAGGTCATCCCGACACTGGGGCTGGTGCTCTTACTCGCTGTGCTACCTGGCCACCCCATTTTCATTTATTTTTGTTTCACATTTTCCAGTTATATTTTAATCTGGCTTAGACTGCACTCAGTAGTGCTACAGCTTGAGTTTGACACCTGTTAACTAGATGAACACCAATGTGGCTTCTTTGTTCTGGCATTCTCTGTTCTAAGGTTTCTTTCTGCCCTAATTTTTTCTGTTCTAAGTTCCCTTCCAGACCTGAGATTCTCTGTTTTTACTTTCAATATTCTAAGGCCTCTTCTAATGCTAACATTCTCTGTTCTAAAGTTTCTGCTAACTTTGACATTCTCCATTCTAATATTACATTTTCTATGCTTGTTGTGACTTCTAACATGTGCTATTCTAATGACCCCCTTACAAAGTTCCTCTTAGCTCTAAGATTCTGTGTTTTAAGTTTCCTTTCCAGCTCTGATGTTTTCTAAGTTCTCTTTCATCTCTGAAATTCTGTGGTCCAAGATCACTTTTAACTATAGTTTTACTAATAGTCATTCATTGAATATAAGTATATTAAGTGGTGTCAGGCATGTGTTAAGCATTGGGGGATACAAAAAGAGGCAAAAGATGGTCCCTACCCTCAAGGAACTTATATTCTAATGGATTGAAGGGGTCTGCACTTTTTCAACTCAAAGTCTTATTGGCATGGACAAATAGTTGAGGGGGCAGAGCCAAGATGGTATAGTAGACAAGCACTCAGCTGAGCCCACCAACATTCCCCCTCAAAGAACTTTAAAATACTTTAACTTAAAACTTTAAAAGAACACCTCAAATCAAATTCTGGAGTGACAGAGCCAACAAAATGTCAGAGTGAGACATTCTTCTAACCCAAAACAACTTAGGAGCTCAGAAAGAGAGAGTTGTAACATGGGTAGAATCTGGCCTAGAGCCCACATGGAGGAAACCCCAGTGTCAGGACTAGGTGGTAGCAACAGAGGCAGCAGCAACTTCAGGAGTTCCCAAGCCAGGAATGGTAAGAGGACCTGGCAACTGGTCAGAAAGGGACTGCAGGGGATCCCTGGGCTAGCACTGGATGCAGGACCAGATGGTGTTTGGCAACTGCATTGCTTACACCACTTCTGAGTTATGGTTCAAAGACAGGACGAAGCACTTCCAGTGAAGGAGTGGAAGCCCTGTGGGGCTTTATCATTTCCAGTCCCAAGGGATCAGGGACCCCGAGAAGCAGCAGCAATTATAATCCCAAGGGATCAGAGGCCCTTCCTGGGTAAGGACCAGAGAGCAAACTAGTACACACGGAGTAGCTATGTGACCCTGAACAAATTACTTAACCCTATTTGCCTCAGTTTTCTTATCTGCAAAATGAGCTGGAAAAGGAAATGGCAAACCACTTTGATAGCTTTGCCAAGAAAACCTCAAATGAGATCATTGAGTCAGATATGACTAAAAATGACTGAACAACAAGCATATCTGGAGAGCAGTGGCCACACCTTTCCCCAGATCACACCTCCTGGGAAGAATCAGAAACTCCCCAATCCCCAAACTAGCTTGGAAAATAGCAGTGTGAAAAAGTCTGAAATTTGAGACAGAATTTCTCTGCCCTATCTATTCCCCTCCCTTGGGGAAATATAAAGTTACAAATTAAGAAATAGGATAGAAAAATGAGCAAACAGAAAAAAAGAAACTGACCATAAAAAAGCTACTATGGTGATAGGGAAGATCAGGACACAAACTCAGAAGAAGACAATGAAGTCAAAACAGCTACATACAAAGCCTCAAATAAAAGGGTGAATTGGACAAAAAAATCAACAAGAATTCCTGGAACAGTGAAAGAAAGTATTTTCAAAATCAAATGAAAGCAAAGGAGGAAAATGATAAGAAGATAATTCACAGCTTGGAAAAAGAGGCACAAAAATAATGAAGAAAATGACACCTTAAAACACAGAATTGCCTAAATGGAAAAAAGAGTTTATGACCTCACAAGAGATAGAAAGGATTACAGGAAGTAAAATATATAATTTTTATTACATGAAATTAAAAAGCTTTTGAACAAACAAAATGAGTGCAGCCAAAATTAGAAGGAAAACAGGAAACTGGGAAAACATTTTGTCAACAAATTGCTCTGATAAAAGCCTCATTTCTCAAATATATAGGAAACTGAACTAAATTTATAAAAAAATACCCATTCCCCAGTTGATAAATGGTAAAATGATATGAACAGGCAGTTTTCAGAAGAAGAAATCAAAGCTATCAAAAGTTACATGAAAAAATGCTCTAAATAGCTATTGATTAGAGAAATGCAAATTAAAAAAATTCTGTGGTACCACCTCACATCTATCAGATTGGCTAACATGACAGAAAAGGAAAATGACAAATGATGGAGGGGATGTGGAAAAAATGGGGCACTGATGTATTGTTGTTGGAATTGTGAACTCATCCAACTATCCTGGAGAACAATTTGGAATGATGCCTAAAGGGCTATAATACTGTGCATTCCCTTTGACTCAGCAATACCCCTATTATGTTTGTATCCCAGGGAGATAAAAGAAGTGAGGAATGAAAATATCTGTACAAAAATAGCAGCTCTTTTATTGGTGCCAAAGATTTGGAAATTGAGAGGATGCCCCTCAGTTGGAGAATGGCCGAACAAGCTGTAGTATATGACTGTGGAGAAATACTATTGTGCTATAAGAAATGATGAGCAGGGTGGTTTTGGAAAAAACCTGGGAAGACATATGAATTCATGCAAAGTGAGGTGAGCAGAACCAGAACGCTGTACAAAGTAACAGCAATATTGTAAAGAGGATCAACTGTGAAAGACCTAGCTACTCTGATCAGCACAATGGTCCAAGCCAATTCCACAGGAAACATGATGAAAAAGTCTGTCCACCTCCAGAGAGAACTGATGAACTCTGAACATAGAATAAAAGCACATTAAAAAACTTTATTTTTATTGTTTTATTTTGTTTTATCATAATACGGTTAATATGGAAAAGAGTTTTACATGATTTCACACGTACAATTGATATCAAATTGCTTTCTTAAGTTGGGGAGAGAAGTAGGAGGGAGAGAGAATCTGGAACTTAAAATTTTTTCAAAATGAGTGTTAAATTTTTTCCATGTAATTGGGAAATATTTAATGAAATAAATAAAGATAATTTAAAAAGCCTCATTGGCGTACCAATAAGGGCAAGCATACGACATTTGCCTTTTGAGACATCTGTGTAACTCTGCTTAGCTCTTTTCTAGGCAGACCAACCCAAAGATAAAACTGTGAAGGAAGAAATGGCCTTCCTCAGTCATTGGGAAAGGTTATGCTGTGACTCAGGGGGTGATGTGTTGCTCGGGGCTCAGGGCAGGAGTACAGATTAGACAACATGTGTAAGTCATGTTCTGTGGTCGAATGTGATGTCTCAAGCAACTCCAGTGATCAGTGTTGAGATTCTGGCTTGTGACAGTGGGGCTCTGTGGAAAAGGCTAAAATGCAATTCTGGCAGGTGGGAAGTGGTTGGATATAAATATTTTAAGACAACAAATATGATTCAGAGGGATAATTGGAACGCATTGACACCACCAAGGGCTCCTGGCAGCCTGACATGCAGATGGAAGGAGGATTTTCCGCCTCGGCATTAAAACAAATATTGTAAATCAGACTAAAGAAACTGTCCCCTAGAGGGACACTTCGAAGTCTTTTCCTTGCTGGAAAACACTCAACCTGATGAAGCAGAAAGAGATGGAAAGCCTTGGTTCTAGTATGTCCTTCCTCCTCCCCTCACTGCTTTCGCCACTAGACTCAGTGAGTGACCATGGGCAAGAGCTGTCACTCTCAAGGCCTGAGTTTCTTCCCCTGTAAAATGAGGGGTTGGAGTGAGTATGTGCTATGATGGAGAAAGCATTGACTCTAGCATCAAAAGATCTGGGTTCAAATCTTGCCTATGATATTTATTACCTGTCTGCTCTTGGGCAAGTTGATTGTTATTTCCTGGCCTTCAGTTTCCTTGTTAATAAAACGGGAGGTTTAGGGGTGGCTAGGTGGTGCAGTGAATAGAGCACTGGCCCTGGAGTCAGGAGGACCCGAGTTCAAATTCAGCTTCAGACACTTAATGCTTACTAGCTGTGTGACCTTGGGCAAGTCACTTAACCCCAATTGCCCTGCCCTCCCCCCACCCAAAAAGCAAAAAACAAACGAACAAAAAAAAAAACCCAAAACAACAAATGAAAGGTTCTTTTTAGCTCTAACAGTCAATGATCCTTTGCTTACTGCATGTACACCCAAAAGGCAAGTACCTGAAGGCCCAAATTCCCACCACCTACCAGGGCAATTTCTCCCACTCCAAACCATGTCTTTGAATTTCACTGTGTTGGGCTGGGTTGTTAGAATAAGCAGCCTTGCAGAATACTCTCTGTATATACTTCTCTTAATGCACCTGTACATTCAATTCTGCATGATAATTATTTGTGTAATGATCACATCCTCATACCAGACTGTAATGGTGATAATTGCCATCTTTTCAAAACACTTCCCATACATTAGCTCATCTGATCATAAAAATAAGCCTGTAAGGTAGGTACTAAAGGAATTATTATACCTGTTTTATGCATAAAGAAACAGAGTCTCAGAGAGGTTAAAGGATTTGCCATAGTCATATAAGTGTCAGAAGAAGGATTCGAACCCAGGTTCCTCCTGGTTTTGAGTCCATTGTTTTCCCACTATATTATATTGCTTTCCTGCTGTAAGCAAAAGCCTTGTCTCAATCTTAACTTTATATCTCTCCCAGGACTTGGCATACACAACACTTTGCACACGAGAGGTGATGAATGGGTGTTTGTTAAATTGAAATCCACTGGTCACATCAATGGCATAAATTGGGAGCTGGGAAGGCACTAAGCCTGATGTTTTAAAATCATCCAGGCAGGGCAGGTAACCATGCAGACCATCTCCCTCGAAAGAATGCCAAGACCATGACTAAACTGGTTTATTTCTCCCTTCTGGGGGAGAATATGTCCTTCATTAATTCAGGTAGGTGGTACGGTAGGTAGAGTGCCAGGCTTGAGTTTGAATTCTGCCTCAGACATTTAACTGGCTGTGTGACCCTGGAAAAGTCACTTAACTTTTTGTCTGAATAAAATGAGATAGTACACATAAACCATGATGCATAAATTGTAATGATTACTGCCATTGCTATCGCTCCTTCTTCCCCATGCTCCTACCCGCTCTACACCTCTGCTCTTCTCTCTAAGGGTCATTGTGACCAGAGCTCCTACTCAATTTTCAGAAGGTCATGGCAGGGACCAGAGACCCAAGGCCCTGGATCACAGGACTGTGTGATGGAAAGAGCACTAGATTAAAATCCAGGAGAATTGAACTGGAATTAGAGAGGCAGGATGATATAATGAAAAGAATGCTGGCTTTGGAGCAAGAAGGTCTGGGTTCGAATCTATGCTCTATTCATGTGACCTTGGAAAGTCCTTCTCAAGCCTCAGATTCCTCTTTTTCTTTTTTTGGAAGGGGGAGGCAGAGCAATTGGGGTTAAGTGATTTGCCCAAGGTCACACAGCTAGTAAGTGTCATGTGTCTGAGGCTGGATTTGAACTCAGGTCCTCCTGACTCCAGGGCTGATGCTCTATTCACTTCACCACGTAGCTGTCCCTCATTTTCAAAATAAAGGACTCGGACTAGATGAACTCTAAAGACCCTACTAACTATTTATGATGCCCTGACCCAAATCCTCTCTCTACTGTTTACTTCTTGTATGACCCAGGGCAAATGACTTGATGTCTCTCAATGTGCTTGCATTTCTTCATCTGTAGAACGACAGAGTTAAATGACATTATCTCTAAGAGTCCTACTGACTCGAAATCCTATGATTTTATGGCATCTCAGGCCTCCACCGTCCATCTGGAGGAAGGGTCCCTAGCAGAGGACTTTGACAATGAGGGATTCTGGTTAGGAACCACTGAAGACCGTTTAATTGCAGAGGACATAGGAGGTAGGGTGAGGCTGAATAGAAGGTCTAGCCTTCTCTAGTTTCAAAGGCAGCATATACTCTTAGACAATCACAATCAATAGGCATATATTTCTCCTATCTTAATGCCCTTAAGACATTAAGAGCTAGGCACAGCCTTTGCACAAGAGTGAAACAATCTCTGTCTTCAGGTTAGCTGGGGAGGTGTGTGTGTGTGTGTGTGTGTGTGTGTGTAGGGTGGCAACATCAATATATGCAGGTATATAGAAATTGGATACATGGGTGATTTTTTTGGGGGGGAAAGTAATTAGTATCTGGTGGGAGGATCAGGAAATATGGGACAATTGCTATGATCTATTCTGGGGGGGGGGGGGGTGGCATGGACCAGGCCACAATGAGCCCTGCCCCCATCTAGATCCTACAGAGATTTGCTCTGTCTCACAACCACTCTGCCAATGCTCTCTTTTCCTTTGCCCCTTTTGACTGGATGCTAACCCCTCCCTACCTCTCCAGACCCAACTCAGTGGGAGAAAGACCAGAATATTCTCTCCATGACAACCCTCAATTCCATTCCCCTCTTTCCAACATCATGGACAGGAATGTCTCTACCCTTTTCTCTCCATCAATGGGTAGACATGGTTGGTGACACCACATTGATAAGTCATTAATTCTAATCCTTCTAGTAAAATCCTTCTGGTGGACCACTGGTCCTTACCAGCCACCCTGTCCTGTACCCCAAAGACCTTACAGATGTACCTTTAGGATGAGTGGTTTTTTTTCACCCACTCTGTAGTCAAACGCCCTCCCCCAATTAGAATGGGAGCCCCTTGAAAGCAGAGACCGTCTCATTTTTCAACTTTTATCCCCAGTACTTGCTTGTCGTGGGAAGCATTTCATAAACTTATAGTATGCACTTAATAAAGGCTTTCATTCAGTCATCCAGGCTCCAGAATTCATCTACATTGTTCTGGATGAAGCAAAAGAATCACAGATTTGAGAAGGGAGCTCAGTGACCATCTTTTCCAACCAATATAAAAAATGAATCCCTACAGTAACAAAGCTGATATGTGATCATTCAGCGCCCACCATGGTCCTTTCTTCCTCGGATCCTGGAACCAAAGAATATGCATATTTAGCCTTGTCTATCAAGGTTGGTCTCACCATGACTGACCCATTCTTCTGGACCATATTGTGACTCATGTATTCTTAATGATTGGGACCAGAACCCCAACTCTCAGTATCAGAGCTGAAAGGCACCTAGAGCTACCTCATCCAGTCCACCCTGCCCCCCCAGGGAAACAACTGAGGCCCAGAGAGACAAAGTGATTTGTCTAAGGTCACTTGGGTAATAAATAGCAGACCTCACCAGCCCATTCTCTGAGCATTTTAGGAAGGAACATAGCTTGCTAATGCTAGCAGAGTGAGTAAAGTACATCTGTAAGATCTTTAGGGTGCAGGACAGGGTGGCTGGTAAGGACCAGTGGTCTACCAGAAGGATTTTACTGGAATGATTAGGGTTAATGACTTAACAATGTGGTGTCACCAATCATGTCTACCCACTGGTGGGGGGGGAGGAAGAGTAGAGGTATTCTTGTCCATTACTTCAGGAAGAGGGGAATGGGCTTGAGGGTTGTTATGGAAAGAATATTCTGGGCCCTCTCCCACTGAGTTGGGCCTGGAGAGGTAGGGAAGGGTTGGCATCCAGTCAAAAGGAACAAAGGAGAAGAGAACACTGGCAGAGAGATTATCCCAGAGATGTTAGATCTTTGAAATAGATGGATGCTAGAAGCCCAGTAAATGTTACTGGTGCTGGCGAGGGGGAGGTGGAGGTGAATGGGAGGATATTTCCTAAACTGCTGAACACCAGCAGAATGAAAGAATCACAGAATTTGTGAGTCAGAAGGGGCCTCTGGAGCCATCTAGGCCAACCCATCCTTAGCTAGGCTCTCCCTCTGGATAATAAATAAATTCTAATTTAGGACCCAAACTTCTTCGCTGTCACTTCACTATCTTGCTTAGAGATCTGTCTCCGATAACCAGACTACCTCCTAAATTTAACTGTGCCATCGTTAAAAACCTTCCGTAGTTCCCCTTCTGCACTTGCTTTATTCCCTGGATTTATTCCAGTTACAGTAGGATAAATGATAAGTCTTTTAAAGAATCTACTTGTTAATTTTATGGCAAAAAGAGCAAGGGAGGGAGTGAGCATAGCTATCAATATCTTGTAATGCTGTAACCATCTCCAACTGAAAGCATTTATTAAGGGCTAATAATAAAAGCCCCCCCGATACATCCACGGCTCACTTGGAATGCTTTCTGCTAATAAAACAGAAATGTATTTGAGAGACGATATTTAAATTCTGCCCACAGGATGCAGAGAAACCAACTCCACAGTGAAGATGGGCAAACAATTTAGCTCATTCGTTGAGTCCTCAGGCGCCTCCCAAAGTGGTTGAGATTTGCAGCTCTCCCAGAGCTGCGTGGTTTGGGGCCTAGAGTCAGTGCAGGGCTGTGTGCAAGGGTACGGTTGCCTAACCACAGCTTTGGCTTTTCGACAGTTACTACCAATCTCCTGAGCAATTCCGATCAATCAGATGTAATTGGATCAGCAACCTGGAAGCTCCAGCTGTCTCTGAATGAGATGACTTCTTATGGGAAGTGATTTCTTTGGAGACATTTGTTACATCGCTTAGTTTATTATTGTTAGGACATTGTTAATAACTCGCCCTGATTAATTCGATAATAATAAAATATGTTAATATTAATATATCGACATGTTAGCAATAATAGTCTTAATGGGGGAAGGGGGAGAAGTAGACCTATGATTTCATTGGGTGTAGAGATTTCCTGATATGGAAACATGTCATCAAATCCTCTTAAGTTATAGTTTTAGAGAGTGAGGCACAGAGATTATGACCTGCCCATGGCCACAAAGCTGGATATGCCAAAGGCAGCATGGGCCCTCCTAATTCCAAAACTAGCCACTATGCTACCCTGCCTTGTTATTCTTAATGTTATCCTTGTAATAATGTTAAAAAAAATATGCATGTATATATAGACCTTATAATACAAAATCTCATATACATATATGTATGAGTGTGCATATATCTCATATATATGTTGCATACATTATATATACATATAAGCAATAAGTCATAACAAACATCTCAAAGAAATCACTTCCTAAAAGACACACACAGAGAAAAATATATGTGTATATATAAATATACACACATGTCTATTTATCTATCTATCCATCTCTTTGTCTCTTTCTATCAATCTCTTTCTCTTTATCTGACTATTCAACCATCTTTATCCATCCGTCTCCCTATCTGTCTCTATCAGTCTATCTCTACGTCTTCATCTGATTCTAACTATTCAACCATCTTTATCCATCCTTCTATCCATCCATCCATCCATCTATCTATCTATCTATCTATCTATCTATCTATCTATCTATCTATCTATCTATCTATCTATCTATCTATCTATCCTGCCTATTCATCTCTATCTATATGGACCAATGATTTCTTTGGTCACAAGGGAGTCCAGGTAAAGAAACTCTCTATCAGCTTGTGAGGCTTAGAGAATTGCCTGGGTGTGGTCCAGTGAAAAGATTCTGGAGTCAGAGGACCTGGGTTAAAATCCTACCTCTGACATTACCTGTGTGACCATAAGTAAATTACTTAACCTCTCTGGTCCTCAATTTCCTCCTCTGGAAGATAAGGGGGTTGGATTAATTGGCCTCTGAAGTCCCTTTCAGCTTTAAATCTTCAATCCTTTGACTTGTCCAGGGCCATACAGCCAGGATGTATAAGAACAAAGATCTTCCTGAATGTCTCCAAAGAATACAAGTTTTCTATCCGTTATACGGTGCTGCACCATGGAATAAAAGTGACTCTGAGTTTTTAAGTGATGACAGGCTGAGAGCAAGCTCTATGGGAGTTGTTTCCAAAGTGGAGAAGCTTTATGGACAAGCCCATAGGATTTTGTGTCTCTTATCTGAAGACAGGCCTAGCAAAGTTCAGAAAAGCTCATCACCACTTTGGCCACAGGGTCATGAATTTTTTTAGCCCTGATGACTCTCAAAGACCAGCCACACAAAGTTATAAAGGGGCCGAGATCTGTGTATGTGGAGAGAAGACTTGACCCAATGAAATTACAATGTCTCAAAGTATGGTAGCAAGCAGTAGTGACAACTATATATCCCAAAGCTACAGTACAATAGTATATAGGCACATTCCAGCTGCTTTCCTGACACTGGTCTTCTTTCTAATGTCAGTTTGGGGCTCCCAAGTCCAAATTGACCAAAGTCTGCTCCACTGACCTTCATTACTCATGAAATGGACCCCCTTTCTTCCCCAGAAGCACTTCCTGTGACTCATCTCTGCCTCTCTCTTTCCCTCTCCCCTCTCAGCCCCCAGCCTCTCAAGCAGCAGAGAGATGGCTTATAGATGATACTTAGGCCAGTTACGAAGAATCATTCCAGTGCCAGGGGAAAGAAGTCTTTGACTGAATGAATGAGTCACTTCCCAGAGGAGCCTACCTGCAGGATCTTCCTGCACAATGAGCTGTATTGGGAGATCAGCAGAGGTGCTGGGTCACTGGGCTGCAGGGAGAAAGAATGATTTGCTCTCCGGGGAATGCACTAAAGAGGATTTCTGAGCAGGAAGAAATTAAGGGCGAGGCAAAGAAAACTGTGTCATATAACAAACACTGCTTAACTTCTGTATGCAAAGACACAAAGAGTATACATGCATGTGTATATATATGTGTTATGTGTATACATAAGCATAATGCATATACATTTACATACATAAACGTATACACATGTGTCTATATATTTATGTATGTGTATATATGTGAAATTTTATATATACATGCATGTATACATGTATGTATATATACATGTGTGTATGCACACATGTATAAAATTTGGGTACACAGGGTAAAATAGCTTTGTGACCATCCCATCTATAGGCCCTAAAGGGAAGCAGCAGAGCTCCAGCTACAAATGTTCATAGACTAAACATTTCAAAGGGCATCGGAGGGCCTCTAGTCTCACTCCCCTCTCTTTACAGAGGAGGAAACTGAGTCCCAGAGAGGTTAAGTGACTTCCCCAAGGTCACACAGGGAGTAAGTGGAGTCTTCTGACTCCAAATCCAGTGTGGTTTCCATTGTAACCTACCCCCACATTGCTTCTTGCTTCCTATTCAACTGATTCATAAAAAAGAGATTCCTAACTTTTTTTTCATGTCCTGAGCTGCTTTGACAATCAATCTGGTGAAATCAATGGTCCCTTTCTCAGAATCATGTTTTAAAATATATAAAACAAAATATGTATAATATTACAAAGGAACCCAATTATACTAAAATGCAGTCTTTTAAACAAAATTTTTTAAAGTTACATATTCCCAGGTCAAGAATTCCTGTTCTAAAATAAAACTCCAGATGCATAATATTATTTTTTATTAGTTTCCTTGATCAAAAGCTCTATCTGAGCATAAATTTTCATCATTCCATCTCTCCCAATGTCTTAGCCCTCCTAAACCCATTGTTAAAAGAGGCACAAAAGTTCACTAAAGAAAAGAAATCCCTTTATAAAACAGAATAGGCCAAATGGAAATGGAGGTATAAAAGCTCAGGGAAGAAAATAATTTCTTGAAAATTAGAATAGGGCAAGTGGAAATTAATGACTCCATGAGACTTCAGAAAACAATAAAACACTAGCTGTGTGATCTTGCCCAACTACCTTGTCTTCCCTCCTCAAAAAAAACAAACAAATACAATAAAACAAAGTAAAGAGAATGAAGAAATAGAAGAAAATGTAAAATATCTCATCAGTAAAACAAATGACCTAGAAAAATAGATTGAGGAGAGAATTTAAGAATTATTGAAATAACAAAATTCATGAAGAACAACAACAAAAAAGAGCATATACATCATATTTCAAGAAATTATCAAGGAAATTGCTATGATATCCCAGAACCAGAGGATAAAATAGAAATTGAAAGAATCCACTGATCACCTTCTGAAAGATTCCCCAAATGAAAACTCCCAGGAATATAACAACTAAATTCCAGAGTTCCCAGGTCAAAGAGAAAATATTACAAGCAGTCAAAAAGAAACAATTCAAATATCATGGTGCTACAGTCAGGATCACACAAGATTTGGCAGCTTCCATGTTAAAGTGTTGAGTGGCTTAAAATATAATATTCCAGAGGTCAAAGGAGCTGGGAATTACGTATCTGGCAAAACTGAGTATAATCTTTTTTTGGGGAAAAAATGGATATTTAATGAGATAGAGGACTTCCAAGCATTCTTGATGAAAAGACCAGAGTTGATCAGAAAATTTGACATTCCAACACAAGACTCAAGAGAAGAAAAAAAGGTAAACATGAAAGGGTAACCATAAAGGACTCTAATAAAGTTAAATTGTTTACATTTTTATATGAGAAGATGATACATGTAACTGCTAAGAGCTTTATCATTATTAGGGCAATTAGCAGGAGTCTACACAGAGGGCATGGGTGTGATTTGATTATACTGGAATAATTGCCAAAGAAAGAACATAGCAATAAGAGAGGGATATACTTAGATAAAGGGGAAAGGAGAGGTAGAATGAAGCAAATTTTCTCATAAAGTAACTGCACAAGGAAGAAGTTTTATAATGGAGGGGCAAAAACTTGAATGGAAAATGGGCAATTCTCACTGGAGTTGATTCAAAGAGGGAAGAATATGTATATACATACCCAGTGGATATAGAAATTGATCTTACCCAAAAGGGAGATAGGAGGGAAAGTCTATAAGAAATAAGGAGGAGGGTGGATTGGAGTAGACTTAGGTCAGAAGCTGACAGTCTTTTGAGGAAGGACAGGATAAAAAAAGAGAGAGAAGGATAAACATAGGTAAATGGGATGAAGGGAAATGAAATTAGTGATTATAGTTGTGAATGTGAATAGGATGAGTTAATCCCCCCCAAAATGGAAGTGGGTAGCAGAATGGATTGGAAATCAGAATTAAAATAATATGTTGGGTACAAGAGACAGGTGAGACCGATACAGAGTTGAAATGAATGACTGGAGCAGAGTCTATTATGCTTCAGCTGAAATGGAGAGGGTAGGAGTGGCCATCATGATCTCAGACAAAGCAAAAATAAAAATATACCTAATTGAAAGACATAGGGAAACTACATTTTGCAAAAAGGTACCATAGACAATGGAGTAATATCAAAACATTTTGCACCGAATAAAAGACTCATTTTTCAAAAATAAGAAGCTGAGTCAGATTTATAAAAAAAAAAATGAGTCATTCCCCCATTGATAAATGGTCAAAGGTTATGAACAGGCAGTTTTTCAGAAGAATTCAAAGCTATCTATAGTTATAAGAAAAATGCTCTAAATCACTATTAATTAGAGAAAGGCAACTTAAAACAACTCTGAGTACCAACTCACATCTATGAGAAATGACAAATGCTGGAGGGGCTGAGGGAAAATAAGTACATTAATTAATTGTTGGTGGAGTAGTGAACTGGTGTAACCATTCTGGAGAACAATTTGGAACTATACCCAAAGTGCTGCAAAACTGTATATCCTTTCATCTAGCAATACCATTATTAGATATATACCCCCAAAAGAGAGCAAATAAAAAAAGAAAAAGATCTACATATGCAAAAAGATTTATAGCAGCTCTTTTGGTGGTGGCAAAGACTTGGAAATTGAGATGTTCATCAATTAGGGAATGGCTAAACAAATTGTGGTATATGATTGTGATGGAGTATTTTTGTGCTATAAGAAATGAGGAAACACTTAACACAAAAACTAGCTGTGTGACCTTGGGCAAGTCCCTTAACCCTAACTTCCCTCCAAAAAGCAAATAAAAAAAAAAAGAAATGAGGAGGGAAATTTCAAAAAAAAAAACCACTCAACATTGTATATAGTAACAGCAATATTGTTTTAAGAACTTTAAGTGACTAATTATTTTTACTATTATAAATGCACAAATTGGGGCAACTAGGTGGCACAGTGAATAGAGCACCACCCCTGGAGTCAGAAGGACCTGAGTTCAAATCTAGCCTCAGACACTTAATACAAAAAAACTAGCCATGTGACCTTGGGCGAGTCACTTAACCCCAATTGCCCTGCCTTCCCCCTCCAAAAAGCAATAAGTAAATAAATAAATGCACAAATTAAAGATAAAGGACATATGAAGAAAGATGCTATCTGTATCTAGAGAAAGAACTGATAAATACAAGTATGTACAGAATAATTTTACATGCATTTACCTATTTGTGTCTAATGGTAGCCATCTCTAGGGTGAGGGTGGGAGGGGAGAAAAAAAGAAAAAAAAGAAATTTACATGAGAATTGTTGTATATTTGGAAGGAACAGCAAGTTGTGCATGGTAGATTTGCAGTTTCATATGCAATCATCTTTTTTATTGTACTGTATTATGGAAATGCTTGTTTTGTTCTATGAATTGAAAATAAAAAAATTTTTTAAAAGGGTAAGACCAATATGAATCGGTGCAAAGTGTAGTAAGATCATTGTGCACAGTAACAACAATGTTGTGATGATGATTAACCATTAAAAACTTGAACACTCTGATAAACACAATGATCCAAGACACTTCTAAAGGAATCGTGATAAAAAAAATGCTATCCCTCTCCAGAGAGAGAACTGACAAACTCTGAGTGCAAATCGAAGTATAATTTCCTCACTTGTTTTTTGCTTTTTTGGGCAATATGGCTAATATGAAAATGTTTTGCATGATTTCACATTTATAATTGATATAATTTTGCTTGTCTTCTCAGTGGGTGGTGGAAGAATGAGAGGGAAGGAGAGAATTTGGAACTAAAAATTTAAAAAGGAAAGAATGTTAAAAATAAAAAAGAAAAAAAAGAAAGGAGGGTCATTGAAGTGCTGAAAAAATGCAGAGAAAAAACCAGAAGAAAGTTCCAAAGGAGAAACAGATAAATAGGGCAGCATAG
This sequence comes from Petaurus breviceps papuanus, assembly GCF_028583685.1. Taxonomy (NCBI): domain Eukaryota; kingdom Metazoa; phylum Chordata; class Mammalia; order Diprotodontia; family Petauridae; genus Petaurus; species Petaurus breviceps. The sequence continues at coordinate 25,945,508 of NW_027185798.1, forward strand.
AAGTAATATGTTCAATTCATTATATACTTTAAAGAAGCCAAGTTATATGTAATAAAGATTTGTGGCTTCACATACAATTTTCTTTTTCTCTTATATATTTTTTTAACTCAAAATGCTCTCATGTGTGTTTGTGCCTGTGTTCATTAAGTAAAGAATAAAAAAATCAATATAGAACAAAACAAAAGGAATATAAGTTCTTTGAGACTAGGGCTTGCTTCATTCTTTGCATTTGTAACATCACTGCCTAGCACAACGCCTAGCCTATAGTGGGCAATTAAGAAATGCTTGTTGATTAGTTGGCTGATTAGCTACTATTTTAAAAATTAGACCTGCATTCCTATGGGGAAAAATATTGCTTCCAAGATATAATTACATTTTCACAGACTTTTTTTTGAAAAAACCATGCAGTGTTTAAATTGCTGTTTTATACTTTATATATTTTGTTTGCATTTTGAACTTACTACCTTAAATAAAGCCTCACTTCTCTATAAGAGTGCATTTTCAAAAGTCAAAGAAACAAACATAAATCAATGCAATTTACTTGCTGGAAAGAGCTTTTGATGTGACTGAACTCTTGCAGATGCTAAGTGATAGAATGAAATCTAGTTTCCTTAGATCAAAGACTCTATACAGATGTTGCAGAAATCAAAGTCATTAGGTTTGGGGGCCTAGAAGCACACTTTCTGACAACTAGAATAGTTTTTGATGTCTTGTGGCATTTCTAGGAGGGAGGTGTAGTAATTCATGAACTTTAAGACCAGTCACTGAAAATCAAAGAGGGGACTTAGGCAATGGTGGATACCTCCTATGGATCCATAAGGGCAGGGCAGTGAGGTGGTACAGTGGATAGAGAGCCAGGCTTGGAGTCAGGAAGACCTGAGTTCAAATCTAGCTTCAGACACTTGCTAGCTGTGTGACTCTGGGCAAGTCACTTAGTCCCATTTTGTAATATTAAGGGAATTTGAAGATCTTCCCTGCCTCTTAATAGGCCTATGTGATCTTCTTTGAGCTTTGACCCAGCCCACAGCTTGAGTCACATGGAGCCCATGGTGGGAGCAGCTTGCTGAACAGGTGGAGCAGGAAGAGAGAGTGAGGCAGAGGAGCTAGTGTGAGTGAGAGAGGGAGGAATTTTGCCTAGGGGACCTTGTTTGTGGGGAGACCTAACAGGGGGAAGGCTTGGGGATGTCAGCAATCCCTGGATCGGTGATGTGTATAAACTTCTTTGTTACCATGGTGGAATTTGCTTTCTGGCATATGAATAAATATCTTGTTTGTATCTTTGAGGAAGAGAGTTTGTTATATTTTGTGATTCAACCCTAAAAATACATCTGCATATTCATAGTGGCTGCTATGGGTATTGCATTGGTGATATACATTTGCCTTAGTTCCCTTATCTGTAAAATAAGATGGAGAAGGTAGTAGCAAATAACTCCTATATCTTATTTGATCCTTACAGTAACCCTAGGAGATGGGTGTTATTTTTACTCCTATTTTACAGATAAGAATACTGTGGCAGACAGAGATTAAATGACTTACCCAGGGTCACACAGCTAGTAGGTCTATCAGGTCAGATTTGAGTTTAGAGAGAAAATTATACTAGTGACTTCCATGCAATGTAACAGTATCCATACTTTTGGTCAAGAAAACCCCAAAAGGGATCATGGTAAGTTGGACACGACTGAAAAATGACTAAGCATAAATGGAGAAACCTAATGGAAATTGGACAAAACTAAAACATTGAGATACACATACACATGTGATTTTTATCAATGTGTGGAACTCCCCATAATGAAATTGATGTAGACGGTCTACTCATCTATAACATAGTCTTAGACATCTTAGATAGCCTAGAGACACTGAGGTGTTAAGTAGATTGCCCAGGGTCACACAACCAGTATACGAACTGGAGGAGCAGGACATGAACCCAGGTCTTGACTTTAAGAATGGTCCTGTTTCCAGCTTGCCATTCTGTCTCTCTTTAATAGCTCACAGGTTTCTATCTCTCTAAGTTTACAAAGCTCCTTTTTTGTAACAACCCTGTGAAGGAGATAATTTGAAAACTATTATTATTTCCATTTTACAAGGAAAGAAACTGAGGCTCAGAGAAGAGAAAACATTTACAGTCACATGATTAAGTCAATCCAAGTCTAGGTTTTCTGGTAAGTCAAGATCTCCTTCAACTTCTTAGTGCTATCCCCATACATTTGTTTTCTCTCTGTCTGTCTGTCTGTCTTTCTCTCTGTCTCTGTCTCTGACTCTCTCTCTCTCTCTCATCAATACTCTACTGAATTTGACCTTTGAGTAGGTGTGACTGAACACAATTGTGCCCTCCCCCTTATAGCTCATAGGTTCAGAGTGTTAAAGTGTTAAAGCTAGAAAAGACCTTAGAAGTCCAACTCCCTCATTTTATTGGCAGCTAAGCAGCACAGTAAGAGCCCTGGACCAGGTCAGTAAGACCTGAATTAAAATCTAACCTGATAGACCTACTGGTAATGTGACCCTGGGTAAGTCATTTAATATCTGTCTGTCTCAGTATTCTTATCTGTAAAATGGGAGTAAAAATAATACCCATCTCTTAGGGTTACTGTAAGGATCAAATAAGATAAGATTTTTAATGCCCTGTACAAATCTTAAAGTATTATATAAGAGGGAGAAAGAGATGGAGGGGAAGAGAGAGAGGAAAGGAAAGGGAGGGGGAGGGACAGAGGGAAAAGGAAGGGGAGAAGAAGAGGAAGAGAGAGAAAGGGAGAGGGAGAATATTGTTGTTGCTGTTGTTATCATTATTATCATTATTAAAAAACCTAGGAGCCAAGAAGTTAAATGATTTGTCCAAAGTCATAAAAGTAGTAAGTGGTAGAGACAGGGTTTGAACCCAGGTTCTCTAACATCACTGCTTTCCCCTCCTCCATACTGCCTTTGAACCTTAATTCCATTGGTGATTTATATGTCACATGAGGGGAAATAAGTTTAGAGAGAAAATTATACCAGTGACTCCCCCTGCAAACAGTCTCCATACCTTTGGCCAAGTCAAGTCAAGAAGCATTTATTAAAGGGGTGGCTAGATGGAGCAGTTAATAGATCATTGGCCCTGGAGTCAGGAAGACCTGAGTTGAAATTTGGCCTCAGACACTTAACACTTATAGCCGTGTGACATTGGGCAAGTCACTTAACCCAAAATGCCCTGCCTTCCCCTCTCCAAAATGCAAAAAAGAAGCATTTACTAAGTGCCTACTGTGTACCAGGCACTATACTAAGCATTGGAGATACGAAGAAAGGCAAAAATTGTCTATTCTCTCAAGGAGTTCACAGTCTAATGAGGGAGAGCAAGTACAAATAAGATATAGAAATGATAAATTAGAGATAAATGAAGGGGGAAGGTAGTAAGGTTAATGACGATTAGGAAAGGTTTCTTGTAGGAAAAAAAATGACTTGAAGGGTATCAAGGTATTAGGGAAGCCAGGAGGTGGAGATGAGCTCCTAGAAGAAAGTTGGAGTCAGGAGACTTGAGTTCTAATTCTACCTCAGACCTTCACTAGCTGTGTGACCCTGGGCAAGTCATTTAACCTTTCCCAGCCTCAGTTTCCTCAACTGTGATATGTAGACAAGAATAGCACCTACCTTACAGAATATAAAGATAAAAATGGTTTCTGATGCTAAGTCAAGGTCTCATTCAGCTACTTAGTGCTATGGATAAAATGATATTGCTTAAAGCATTACGTATGTGTTAATATCTCAAAATCCCTTTGCAAACATTATATGTATGCTAGTTAGAATTATTATAATTATCATTCCCATTACATCATCTTCACTGCCCTGTACCTAGCTCTGGGAATGTATTCAGGACAATCTGATTTCTTCTACAGAAAAATATGCAGCTGTGTATAAACTGAATACAAAGGTTTGATTTATATTTCAAATCAAGAACTCTCAGGGTCAAAGTGGTAGATTATTTTTAGGAATCTAAGTTTCTAATGAAACCTTCCAAGATCATAAAAATGATGCTGGCCATAGCAGAGCTCTTGTGGGAGTGTGTGATCCTCCTGCTAGGCTGACAGAGTCCTATATTTTAATATCTTTGCACTCCCAGCCACAAAGCATCTCACTTCCAAGGAGATGGAAGTGTACCATGGCTATTGCCTCATACATACTTAAAATCCTTTCTGTGAGGGAGACAGAGAGACCAGGAGCTGTTGGGGGTGATCACTCCTTTGGAAAGGGAGGGACTCTCTAGACCTAGCCTGGCTCCTTTAATTTTGTTGGGTTCTTTTCTGGATTTGCCTTGATGGGTTTTTGCTTTCCCTCAATTCCCAACCCTCCTGTTCCCTTCCCCTATTTGGCATAATTTGTTTAGAATATTCCTTTCTCGATTTTAGGATATCTGAAGAAAGAGAAACAGATTGATAAGCCTTGAAATTTGGCTAGATCTGGTGGAGACCCTGGTCTCCAGGAAATATTTCGAATATTACTTAGAAATTGTTGAAGTATTCTCTGATCTCATATGACCAGCACCATAATTCACACCTCCATCACCTCTCGCCTAGACTTAGAATAGTCTACTAACTGACCTTTTAATCTTAAGTCTCCTCCCTCTAACCCATCCTAGAAGAATAAGAGACACAGAAGTACACGCCCCCCCCCCACCTTATTCCACCTGTCCTGCTTTCAGCCCAGTCCTCCTAACCACCATCCTTGGAGGCAAATCCAGTCAAGAAGTGAGCCATTCTTACTAATGGGCAGCCAATTGCCACCCACAAGGCAGGCAAATCCAGCTAGATGAAGTAGCAAGGTACCCTGAGATGCCAGGACCTACCCTGAGGGAGAGACAGGAGGCAGCATATGCCAGGTAAGTCAAACTAACATCACCACTTTGACCATCGTCTTCCATCAGTCTAGGACCCTAAACCCCAAAGCTATGGAAACAGCAATGTCTCCATCCCACTGATTACAGCTATCATATTGGGAAGCAACCCCAGTGGAGATGCAGCCGGGCAGCTGCTCCTGCAGAGGTCAAAGTCATAGACACTAAAGACCCAGAAAAAAACCATTCTTGTCACCAATGCCCTTGATGTTGTTAAATGGTTCAACATCAGAAACAGATAAGATTTTGTCAGTGGAAATCACACTAAAGAGGTATCACTATAGTTACTTGTTATTCTACCTTTCCTTTTTATAGAACATTTCCATTGACTTGCAAGGTGGCTAAGTGAATAGAGCACTGGCCCTGGAGTCAGGAGAGCCTGAGATTCTTACTAGCTCAGACACTTAGTAGCTGTGTGACCCTAGGCGAGTCACTTAACTCTGGAATCCTGTTTGCCTCAGTTTCCTCATCTGTAAAATGAGCTGGAGAAGGAAATAGCAAGCCACTCTAGTACCTCTGCCAACAAAACCCCAAATGGAGTTATGAAGAGTCAAATGCAACTAGTTGACTAAACTAAACAATTTTGTTACATTGACTTGCAGTTCAAATTTTCCATTTATGTTTTTAACCCTGTTAAATTAACCCTGTTAATTAGAATGTGAGCTCCTTGAGAGCAGGAACTATCTTACTTTTCTATTCATATCCCAGTGCTTAGAACAGTGTTTTTCACATAGCAAATTTTTTTCATTCATTAATTATTCATTCGTCCTCCATAAGGCTGTCAAGGTGATAACAGTAAGAGCAGATCTGGCCACGTCACTCCTGTGCTCAATATATTCTGATGGCTTCCTACCACCTTAGGATCAAATGTTGGGCATGGATAATTTTTCACAACCAGGTACCTCCCTATCTTTTTAGTCTTTTTGACATATTACTACCTTCCCCACAATCTATGGTCCATCCATAGCAGCCTCTTCAGTGTTCTGCACCCCGAGTTCTCTCTCTCCTATGTCCTTGGCCTTTCACCCTCCTCAATTCCTCTTCTTAGAATCCCTGGCTTCCTTCAAGGCTTGGTTCATGTGCCATCTCCTCCAGGAAGCCCTTCCCACTTCACCCAGCTAGTAGAACCTTCTCCACTAAGGTTACCTCCTCCTTTCTTCAACTGTATCTTGTAGGTATCACTTGATGTATACATTGTTTCCTTCCATTAGAATGTAAACTCCTTGAGGGCAGGAACTGTTTCACGAGAGGCAGCTAGCTGGTGCAGCGGATAGAGCACTGGACTTGTACTCAGGAAGACCTGAATTCAAATCTAGTCTTAAATAATTACTAGTGGTATGATCCTGGACAAGTCATTTAAGGTCAAGTTGTCCCAGCTTTCTCAACTGTAAAATAAGGACAACAACAGCCCCTCTCTCACAGTGTGGTTGTGAGGATGAAATGCGACAATATTTGTGATGTGCTGAGCACAATGGTTGGCATGTTGTAGGAAGTTAATAAAAGTTTTGGGTGATTTTTGTAAATTAATGTGTGTGTGTCTGTGTACACAGACACACACACACATGTAGTCCCTAATATGTGCTACCTATAAATACGGAAGTATATTACAGCATATATTATATATTTTACATAGTATATATAATACATTTTATACACACATAAATATATCCAAATGTAATGGTGTCATGGTCTGAGAGCTGGCTTCTGATTCAGGAAAACCCAGAGTCCAAGTCTGCCTCTGACATATTGGCTTTTTGACCCTGGGAAATTCACCTTACCTCTGGGTGCCCCAGGCAACATTAGGTGCAGAACACATACATATATACATATACACACATGTCATATATACATGACACACATGTATGTATGAATATATACATACATGGATACATACACACACACCAAAATGTGTGTATGCATATCATTAAACTCCATTTGCACACACATACTTTCATAAGGTGTTGAATTCCAAATTTTCTCCCTCCCTTTCCCCTTTTCCAAGATGGCATGCAATCTGATATAGAACATACATGTACAATCACATTAAACATATTTCCACATTAGTCAGGTTTTGAAAGAAGAATCAGAATAAAAGGGAAAAACAATGAGAAAGAAAAAACAAAACAAAACAAAAAAAAAGAGAAAATAATATGCTTTGAACTGCATTCAGAGTCCATTGTTCTTTCTGTGGATGTGGATAGCATTTTTCCATCATGAGTCTTTTGGAATTGTATTAGATCATAGTAAAAGCATTTCTTAAGAGATTACTATATGTGACATACTGTGCTAAATTCTGGGGATTCAAATAATAACTCCTACCTTCAAGGAGTTCACATTCTAATTGAGGAAAATGTCGTGAATACAACTAGGGACATACAAGACACCCATAAAGTAGATGGGAGATAATCTCAGAGGGGAAGGCACTAGAAGCTGGGAGGATGAGAAGAGTTCTCCTACAGGAGAGGGATTTGAACACATTCTTGAAGGAAGCCAGGGAACCCGTGAGGTGGCGGTAAGGAGAGAGAACATTCTAGGCACAGAGGACAGTAGTTCAAAGGCACAGAGACAGAGTATTGTGAGCAGGGTAAGCATATAGGGGATGAGATAATGCACCATGACAGGGAATATACATACTGAAGAGATTACCATAGAGATATTATTGAGAAGCTGCCATAACATTCATTTTTGTTAATAGATGAGAATGAATTTGTGTGCCTGCATAATATGCACACACATGTGCAGTACTGATGATACACATATTTTCACTTTTATGTGTATGTGTTTAGTAGGAGGATGTGCTGCCTGGCTCATCAGGGATCTCATTCTTTTATTTGAGACCCTCAATAATCTGGCTCTATCCTATATTTTAAGCATTCTACCTCATTTTTTCCCTTCAAGGACTCTACACCTTAGCCAAAAATGACTACTAGATAGTTTCTTTGGTCCTACCCTTTCCCACTTCTCTGTATTTGTGATGGAAGCACTATAACATAGTGGATAGAATGCTGGATTTGGAGTCAGGAAGACCTGGGTTTGAATCTTGCCTCAGACATCTACTAGCTGTGTGACCCTGAGCAAGCCATGTCAGCCTTGGTTTCCTCATCTATAAAATGGGAGAGTAATTATGTCTACCTCACAGGATTGTTGTGGGACTCAAATGGAAGACAGGGTTCTCTACATACATACATACATACATACAATCTTGTTATTGTCCTCATTCTATATGACTAGAATGGATTTTCACACATCTCAATCTACTGAAAATCCTTCCTTCAAGAGGCTTCCTTCTAACTTGCTGATTTTTCTTTCCCTCTCACTGTCCATCTGCCTTGATTAGGGGTGATTCACTGAAAATAATATTAAATGATTTAACATTTTCAAATAATTATTATTGCTTATCATAACCAACCACAAGCATCTCCCTTATATCTCTATTTGACCTCACATGTATACTTACTGAATTTTAGTTTCTGTGATTATTATTTTTGCACATGTCTCATCCCAAATGTTTAAGTATAAGTGGTCTGAAGGTAGAGACTATGTACTTTTCCATCTTTTTATCCCAAGTTCCTGGTGCAGGAAGTTAAAGAACACATCCATCTCTAAGGTAGAAGTTCAGGTACCAAAGGCAAGTTCACTTAATTGGGGCCACTGTGGTTGGATGAAGGCAGACTGGGATAGAGGTGAACCATTCTCAAGAGAGTCCGGTCTCAGCTTCCATGGCACAGTCAATGACCCATTACCACTAATCACTAGGAGGAAGTTAAAGAGGGAGGTAGCAGGGTCTAGTATACCACAGTAAATGGATCCTCATCAGTGTTAAGCCAGTCAGGGTGAGGATGTGTAGGTGCAAAGAGGGAAGGGAGGGCCAGAAGACCAATGAAAGGAAGAAAAATTTCCCGGGAACGTCACCTACTCTTCATATCCTGGGACAAAGCCCCAGTTACCCCACCCTAGTTATGGGTTTGAAATAAATTCTTTAATAAGGAAGATACACAAATCTCTGACTTCCCTCAGTTACTCACATTTTCAAGCCAACAACCTGACTCATCAGAGTCAAGAAAACTTTTTGGATGATTCTTTATCTCATCTTTTCAGCCTTTATAGACACCAATGGTGTACACATCAAACACAGAAGACTGAAAAATACAATCAGACTACTACACACAAACCCACCATGAGGAAATGGGGGGTTTTCATCAGGCTTAAGCTACTCAAGTTTACTCGATTTCTAATGGAAATGTAAGTGGCCATTCAAAGCATCATCCTCCTCACATGGTCTTGTAAATATTGTAACATCTACAAATTCCTCTCCACTTCATAAATTTCATGTATCTATTTCTGACATTTATGAGTGTCTGTGGCTCTTACAAGATTCAATCACCTTGAAAATGTTCCACCTGCTTTTCCTACCACCCCCACTTTAAAAAATCTGGCACAAAGTTAAATCAAAATACATGTGGACAAGATTTGGGAGTAGTATGCAGGACCTCTGATGGGCCATTTCTATTTCTACTGCACTTCTTAGAGACAATTCTTTTTATCATCCAAAAGCCAAGAGCCGGGCCTGTTGAGGAGTCAACTTCAATCAGAATCAGACCATAATCCATAGCTAATATCTGGTCGAATACACCTACTGTTACTGAGCAGGATGAGAAAAAACAAGATGCCCTTCTCTCCATTAACAATGTTACATTATAGCCCACTCGCTCATTTAAAAGCCCTTTGCCATATATCAGTATTTTACCTCTGCCATTACCACCTAATGCAAATGTACCCTTCCTGACTGAATTGCTAAAATAACAAAGCAGGAGATATGTTTTCATTTGCCTCTGACAGCCTTTGCTGACTTGTTCAAAGAGAGACAAAGACATTAGGAGCACAAAAGACTCAAGCTTTCAAGAGTAAAACTTCAATTGGAGTTGGAAGAGGGTCATAGGATCATGGACCCAGAGCTAGGAAGGACATGGTAGGGGGCCAGGGTTCCTCTAATCTGGCCTTCTCAATTTCCAGATGAGGAAACTGAGGCCTAGAAAGGGTAAGTGACTTGCTCAAAGTGACACATTTAGGTCTGATGCTATAATGAATATAAACTGAATGAAGGATTTCACTGAAATAGGGAAAGGACAACAATGGTTAGCATTTACATAATGCCTTTTGATTTGCAAGGTGCTTTATGTAGGATAACTCATTTGATTCCCACAAGAACCCTGTGGTATGTGCTATTACTATCTCCATTTTACAGATGTGGAAACTGAGGCAGATAGAAGTTAGTGTCTTGCCCAGGGTCACACAGCTGGTAAGTGTCTAAGGTTAGCTTTGAATTCAGGTCCTTCTGACTCCAGGCCTGCTGCACTACCTACTGTACCACCTATTTGCCTTGTAGAACAAAGAATGTCAGAACTGTTCATTAAAAAAGGTCCTTAAAGGATTTCTGCCTGGCAACACTGTCTCTTGATTACGTTATTTTATGTGCTTGAAAAGAATAAAATCACATCTGGAGGCAGTATGGTGCAGTGGAAAGGATTTATGGTTACAGGACCTGGATCACTTTCGGCAAGCCATCTCTCTAAACCCCAGGTTCCTTATCTATAAAACGAGAAGGTTGGAGTAAATGATCTCTTAAGATCTTCTGGGTCTAAATCCTAAGATTCTTTCCCTTTTCCCATCCTCCCTCCCTCCCTCCCTCCCTTCCTTCCTTCTTGCCTTCCTTCCTTCCTTCCTTCCTTCCTTCCTTCCTTCCTTCCTTCCTTCCTTCCTTCCTTCCTTCCTTCTTTCCTTCATTCCTTCCTCCCTTCCTCCCTCTGTTCCTCCCTCCCTCCCTC
>NW_027185798.1:25956290-25956729 GCF_028583685.1 Petaurus breviceps papuanus
CCTTCTTTCCTTTTTCCTATCCCCCTCCTTTTCTTCTCTCTCCCCTTTTCTCCCTCCCTCCTTTCCTTCCTTCTCTCCCTCCCTCCCTTCCTTTTCTTTTCCTCCCTCTATCCTTTCTTTTTGCAATGTATATAGAATTATTTGGTATCTGCTAAGTTCAGAAGAAAAAAAACTTTTTAAAATAAAAGAAAGAGCCATCTTTTTTCTCTCTCTGCCCTCATCACTTAGAATGCCTCTGGGTTCGCATGTTCCCCGTCTTTCAGTGCTATCTCACAGCTCCTGCCAGTCAGTCACGAGTCAGTTACTTTTATCATCATCTTCATGCTCCTCCTCATTGCTATCTGGCATCAGCATCCTAGCTGTTGCAAGTGCAGGACTTAAAATAAAAACACCATTGGTTTAAACCCTCCCCGTAACACTTAGCCATAACCACAACTAA
>NW_027185798.1:25961729-25983215 GCF_028583685.1 Petaurus breviceps papuanus
AGTCAGTTACTTTTATCATCATCTTCATGCTCCTCCTCATTGCTATCTGGCATCAGCATCCTAGCTGTTGCAAGTGCAGGACTTAAACTAAAAACATCATTGGTTTAAACCCTCCCCGTAACACTTAGCCATAACCACAACTAAGTCAATGGTCCTCTTGAAACCTCAAATTGCTCATCTTTAAAATGGGGATACTATGGGGACAATTCTTTCGTGTGCTGAGGTAAGAAGGGCAGACATGGGGTGGGTTTCTTTCTGCATTAAAGGGAGAAGGTATGTAGGAATGATCTCTACATCTACAGCAATGGGTGCCCATTGGAGCCCTGGGGCATACACACCTCAAAGCAGTGCTGGGAGACTCAAATGACATACCATGTATAAAATATTTTGTAAACCTTAAACTCACTATAGAAATGCCAACTAATATTATTATTTTTTATCTTCTAAAATTTCAGGTCCCTCTTCTTTGAAACAAGGTTCATAGAATCATGGAACTTGAACTGGAAGGGAATCCCAATTTCATCTACTCCAATCCTTTCATTTTATAGATAAGGAAACTGAGGTCCAGAAAGGTAGTGGAGTCCCCTTCACTTGAGGTCTTAAAGCATAGGATCATTAAATCTGGAGCTCAAAAGCATCTGAGAGGTCATCTAATCCAATATTCTCATTTTATAGATAAGGAAACTCAGAATCAGAGAGGGTAAGTGACTTATGTGAAGCCACATAGGCAGTAAAAGGTAGTGCCATGATTTGAAAGCAGATCCTTTGACTCAAAATCCATTTCCCCAACTCTACTGCCTTTTCATTTTAAAGATGGAAAAACTGAGGCTGAAGAAAATGAAATGACTTGCTAAATGCCTTGGTGATTGTTTGCCCAGGGTAAGGATGTCTTCCTAATCTATCAGCTAGGTGACATAATAGAGCATGGAACTTGTAGTCAGGAAGACATGAGTTCAAATCTTGCCTTAGAAACATATCAGCTGTTTGACCTTGGGCAAATCATTTAATCTTATAACAAGTCTAATTCTCCTTCCTCAGGACATCCTTTCAAATACCTGAAAAAAGTTCTCATATCAAGTCTCCTCTTCTTCAGGCTATCGTCCACAGGTTAATCAACTGATCCTGGCTCAGCATGTTCTTATGGTCCTCCACAATCCTGGCTTGCCTCTCTGGATGCTCTCCTGCATTTTAATAATCCACCTACAATATGGTACCCAGCTGAACATACTATTCTAGATGTGATCTGATCACATCAAAGTACAGAAGGACCAATTATTTCCCTTTCCCTGGTGGATATACCTCTCCTAATACAGGCCAAAATCGTATTAGCCTTCATGTCTGATAAAGCAAAAAGGAGTGATTGCACTTTCTTTGTGTCTAAGAAGCAGCAGAATGGGCCTGGGACTTGGAGTCCGAAAACTGGAATTTGAAGCATTGTGACTGAGTAAGAGACTTAACCTCTCTGAAGCTGTCTTCTCTCGTGTAAAAAGGAAATGATTTCTTCCTTGTCTATTTCTCAGAGCTGCCATGAAGAAAGCACTTTAGCATACTAGAGAAATATTGGCTAATTTGATTATACCTCTGGTTTGTGGATACCACTTAAAATTCATGTAATGTTAGAGCTGCAAGGACTTTGGACAGCATCCAGTCCTACACCTTCATTTTACAGCTAAGAAGAATGAAGCCCAGGAATGATCAGGGACTTGCCAAAGCTCATACGGGATATAGGACAGATCTAGGATTCAGATCAGGTCTCTTACCTTCTAGTCCATTGCTCTCTCTTTCTCTCTCTCTTTTTTAATATCATTGTGCTGCCTCCCATTTCGAAATCCTCATGCATCTCTGCACTACTACTCATTATTCTGATTTACAGAAAGTGAGATTGAATGGGCCCAAAGTCACAAAATTAAGGAAAAACCTGTTCAAGGACTCATAAAGTGAAAATATGCCTTTCCAAGATCCATATAGAGATGCAGGCAGGGGTGTGCTGGAAGTAACCTGAAACTGATTTAGAAGAGTTGATTGTCAAAATTTCAGTATAAGAATTCGTACTTCAGAAATGATCAAATGCTAAAAAATCAAATCTTGATTTCTGGTTTTGTTGATGATCTAGACTTAAGAAAGTGATGGAGAAAAATTTTAATAATACAGATTAAACTTAAAAGTGTCAAGCATACATTTTTTTCCTTCTAGAGAACATGCTGTTAAACATTTACCTGCACACTGCTAGATGAAGGTGACGGTCACTTCAGACAACAGAGGCATTCACATGAAGAAACAAGACTATGAAGAATATAGAGAAATATGAGTAGACTTATATGAAGGAAGTAGAATCAGGGAAACAATGCACACTCCAAAAGTAACAAGGTAAGAGAGAAAAATGAAAAACAGAATAGAAACCGATCACAATGATCAAACTCAGCCCCAAAGAAGAGAGGAGAGAATGCGTCTCTTTCATGGTCCATACCCATAGCCATCTAGAGCAGGGTGCCTATGGGTGTGGAACATTCCATATGCTGCATTTCTTTCTCTTTCCTTCTGATTCTTTGTCTCAGGGTTGGCTTTCTGGGGAAGGGAGTAGGCGGGGCAGTATTTGGAAATGAAAGTGATATAAAAACAAAAGATAGTAAAAAAAAAAACAAACAAACAACCCACAAAGGACTTTATGGGATTATAGGTTTAGAGCTGTAAAGGATGTTAAAATCCACCTAGTTTACCGGAGAAAATGGTTCCCAAAGAGAGTAATTGATTTATTTACTTAGAGGCATCTGGTGAAGTGGAAAGAACACTGGACTTGGAGTCAGAAGTTCTGGGTTCGAATCCATTCTCAGATACTTACTAATTGTGTTTTATTGGACAGTTGCTTAAAATCACTGGGTTTCAGTTTCTTCAACTTTAAAATGAGAAGGTTGGATGATGGCTCCTAAGGTCCCTCTGACAGTTTAAATCTACAGTTGTTTCATTTGGAGGTAACATATGTAGTAAGTAGCAGGCCCAGGATTCAAACCTAATTTCTCAGATTTTAAATCCTAAAAAGAAATTGGTGCCTAACATAAGTTTGGCAAAGGAATAAATGAAAAACATAAATGGAGGTGGTTTTTTTGTTTTTGTTTTATTTGAGCTTATTTTCCAGATAAGAGAGTCTATATTGCCTTCTGTTTTCCCTCTCAGTGGCCAGGCTGTGAGTGCTCTAAAGTTGAAAAGGCATTGAACATTTATAATTCAAGTTTCATTTCCTTCACCCCACCCCCATTGTTATTTCTCATTTACTCCTTTTCCAGACATATATTCAACACCAATTTGTATTTTAGGACCTGGAAGAACACACAAAGATAAAGTAGACCCCCAGTCCCTTTGTGAAGCTTACTTTCTAATAAGTGAGCCAAGACCTAATCACAAGTAAACAGCATACAAATTTGGGTCTGGCATCTTTATCATTTCTGAGATCATTAATTTTCATTTCAGATTGATCCTCACCCAGTAGGAATTTACAACATTTTTGTTTTATGTTGCTCTGTCTCCAAACTCTATGAGACTTAATGATCTGAAAGTAAGAACTAACTTTTTAAAAGTAGAAATGCTCCATTTTAAAAGAATATTGTAGAAAGTTTATTTGTAATAATATATCCCACTCTTCCCCATTCTCTACTAACGCTCATAAATTTTGTAAGCCTGGATTTCAAGACAAGTCAATAAGATTCAGAAGATGCTTTTGACTTCCCCAAATGGGACTTCTCTGCTATTTTTCAGGGATACACATCTTCTTCAGAGGGAGGTGTACTTGTAGATGATCTCCTGTGGTTGGCTTATTCAAAGCTTCTCCAGAAATCTGCTTCAAGGCATAAACCTAGCTAATGCCTGCCTTCTTCATTCTGGAATAGCAGAAGAGACTGAAGAGAGTGGGAATGTTTGACCAAAAATGTCTCCTTTTCTTTGCCCAGTAGATGGCACTGTTCCATGTAGACACCATGACTGACCATGGCTCAACAGAGGGAAAATGGGAGTAAGGGCATGGTGAGAGTGTAACAGTGGAGGTGGAGGGAAGGAGGGAAGAAAGAGGGAAGTGTGAGGAGGCTTTTGAGCTTACTTCCTAGATAAGAAAGTCAATATTGCATTATTTTTTTCCCTCCCCCTCCCCCCAATGATCTCATTTGACCAGGCAGAAACTAAACTCTGAAGAGATTTTGTTAATAACCAATAACCAGTCAACCTAATAATAAATTAATAAGCTTTTATTTAATTACTAATTAATTAATTAATTAAATTAATGTCTACTATGTGTTTAGCACACTGCCTGGGAATACAAAGACAAAATGATACAAGCCCTACCCTCAAGGTGCTTACCTTTCAGCATGTGTGTATGTAAAATAGCACAAAACCCCTAGGGAACTAGAGAGAGGATACAGAGATAAAATGCTCCAGCTGGAAGACCTCTTGATTCCATCCACTCCAAGCATCACTGGAATTCTAGGCTTCAGCTTTGACTTGTGGGGTTACTCCTCCTTGCTTAGTCTCATCCCTTCCCTGACTTGAAAGCTGATGAGATTAGACTAATATCAAAGGACCACCGAGTTAGCTGGAAGGGATATTGGATATCAGCTCATGCAATCCCATCGTTTTACTAAAGGAAAAACTGTGGCCCAGCTAGGTGAAGAGACTCATAGGTCATCAAGTTCAATCCATGAACTTTATAGGCAAGGAAACTGAATCCTATGGAGATTAAGTGACTTGTCCAAGGTCACAAAGAGATAGTTAAATTTTCTGTGTGAACATTTATACTTCAGAAATCCACAAATGTTACAAACCAGTGCTTGATATATTGTTTTATTGATTGTCTGGACTTTAGAAACTAATGGAGAAAATGTCGATGATGTAGATTACACTTAAAAGTGTTTCATGCATACAATTTCCCCCCACAGGAGCTGATTGTTAAACATTTACAAGCACACCACTTCATAAGATTTCAGTGGCAGAGCCAGCATTTGAACAGAGGTCTTCTAATTGCAAAGCTAGCACTTTGCTCACTGCAATATGATGTCTCAAGTGCCTCCCAGGTCTTGTATTTGGAGATTCTGAGAACCAGTGGGTAGATCCTAGTTAGGTGTGGCACAGCCTCCAGGAAACTTGGGTGTAGCCTGGGAGTAAGGTATTCTTCCATGGTATGATAATTTCTGCAGCAGAAATAACACACAACTATAAAAGACTCAGGCCTCTGGCTATGTAGTACAACTCATGCTTTTAAATGTTTTTTTTTTCCCCTTTAAAATAAATTAGCCATATAGTTAACTCTGGTGTAGAGCCATAGAATCTGTCAGTGAGCCTCCCTCCTCCCCTCTGCTATTGTAGGAAAGGCTGCCAGCTGGGGTGTATTTTCCTAGCTTGTCTGATATTTTATCTTGAGAACTGGTTGATTCTTAGTGGGAACTGTGTTATGGTTGGGTTTTGTTTTGGCTTTTTTTTTAACTTTTATTTTGGTAAACTGAGCCAAAAGGCATCATGGGGTAGTGGATGGAGAATCTGCCTGTGGATCAGGAAGGGCCCAGTCCAGCCTTGGCCATGTACTGGCTGCAAGAGCATGTTAAGTCAACCTCTTACAATTCCTATGCGACTCTCCAATACTGTAAGTTACAGGTGAATTGGTGAATCTGCTTTCATGTAGGAAGTATTCACATTAGGAACTCCCAATATTGGTGAATCAAGGTCCAGCATGAACAATAACAAAATCACAGGCCCATGAGCCAAAAAAAAAAAAAAAACTTAAAGCATAAATCCTGTGAAATGGAGAGAGAAATCAAAGCCAGAGACTGAGACCAATAACCAACCAGTAAATTGGTCAGTGGGATGCAGAGGAAAGGACTCTGGATTAGAAGTCAGAGAATCTCAGTTGGAATTCTGCTTACTACCTATGTGACCTTGGCCAGAGGCAGACCACCTCTCTGGTCCTCAGTTTCCTCCTCTGTAAAATGAAGGGCTTGGATTAGGTGACCTTGGAGATCCCATTAGCCTGAAATTCATAATCCTATGTATGATCTAGACTCAATGAGGTCACAGAAGATCCCTGGGTATGAATCCTCACCTTATTTCACTGCTCTGTGACCTTAGGTGAATTGCTTGGACTCCCTCTGTCTAAGCTTCCTCACCAGGAAACTGGGGTTAATAGTTCCTCTTCCAATTATAAAGTAGATGGAAACCGAAATCAGTGGAAAAAATAAGCAAAACACCAAAAAAGTGTCACTTGGCTACTTGTGTGACCTTAGAAAAGTCCTTTGACTTTTTTGGGACTCAGTTTCCTTATATGCAAAAAATGACATTGAGCTGGATGACCTCTGAAGTCCATTTCAACTTTAAATCTTATTATTAAAGTGAACTGAGATGTAAATGAGATGTTTCCCCCCTCTACCCCCAAGCATTTCTCATTAGCCTCCTCCTATATTAGGCCTTTCTTTAATTTTTCAGGTGTTAATGCTCTGTTTCTATCTCTTTTTCTATCTCTGTCTTCCTCTTTTTCTGTCTGTTTCTTTGTCTCTGTCTCTCTCTTTGCGTCTGTCTCTGTCTGTCTTCCCCCTACCTCTGTTTTCTTTCTCTTTCAATCCTCTGTTACTTTGTATAGACTCATCTATGAACAACATATTGGTTTCCTTGCCCAGGAGAATGTAAGCTCCTCGAGGTCAGAGACTTTTAAATTTCTGTTGTCTCTCTCAGACACTGAGAACAGGTTTGGGTACCTTAGTGTTTGTTACATTGAATTTAAAGTAAGATTATTATTTTACCATAAGAAATAAATACCACAAGAAATAAATTCTACCATAAGAAATAAAGATTATTATTCCACCATGAGAAATAATGAACAATTCAAAGAAGCATAAGAAAATCTGTATGAGCATATCTAGAATGAAATAAGCACAATCAGATTGAAATTAATTGAATTAAAAGTTGACAGCTCTAGAGATTGGCATTCTGGATTCATTCACCATGTGGTGATGGTCAGGGATACAGAAAAGTTTAAGAGTATCCCTGCTCATCTCTTTAGGAGATTACTGACATCTCACTCGGGGTACACACAGAGCCAAACTGGAGTTAGCCCCTATCAACTCGTGAGCCAATTGCTAAAATTTCAGTGTGAGCATTTACATCTCAGAAATTGACAAATTCTCTGAATCAGGGCTTGCTGATGGGCAAATGCTCCAAATCAACATGTTGAAGAAAATGTTAATAATGAAGATTAAGCTTAAAAGTGTATCCTGTGTACACAACCCCCCTGGAAAGCTGGTTGCTAAACATTTACCAGCACGCCTTTGGGAGCATAATAATAAAACACAGCCACCAACTTTCCCTTCTGCCAGTCTCTCTTCCATTAGGCTGACATTCCAATTGAATGTTTCCACTTGCTACCCTCAGTTGAGAGAAAGATAGAAATCTAGAAGACCTGGAAAAGTGAGGATAAGGAACTATTCCAGGACCCCCTCCCATGGCATCTCATTACCAGTATGCTAATGTCTCAGTTCTTTAGTTTGGCATTCAAGGCCTCACTCAGTTACACCCTTAAAACCTACCTTTCTAACCCCATCTTCCAATTTACTCCATTGCCACCTGTAATGGAAATGCAAATTTAAAGATCTTCCCTGCCCCTAGGCCCTTTGATAGGCTTAAGAGACTCTGAGAACCTTCCTTGATTTGAAAATATACTCTGCCTCATAATAGGCTGAATGTGGTCACATGGAGCCTATGGCAGGAGGCTTGGTTTTCAGGAATGCCCACACTTTGATGTTGTGTGATTGGGCAGTGGGTCAAGAGGGTGGTTACATTCTCTGATCCAGGAGAAGGCTATATAATCCCTGACGTGAGGCTTTGCTTTGGGGCTCACTTTGAGAAGTGTTCTGTGATTTGATCAGATGAGACTCTGGGAAACCATTGTTGAGAGCCTCCTGGCTTTGAAAAACCCAGATGTTGATTTGGTATGGATGTAATGGTTGGACAGTTTGGAAACCTGTCTATTTGATCTGTTTCTCTGTCTTGATAATTCTGTCTGTATACTCTGAAGTTCGGGGTGCTGACCTTTTTCCCCTGAACAAGGTAAACGATACATATCTGACTGATTAAAGTAAGCTTGTTAGCCAATTTTGAGTTGCTTTCCTTTAGCAAAGCAGATCTAAGAACCTGTGTTGGCAGCCACCCTGGGGATGCTGAGGTGCTTGGTGCTACACCACCCTACTCCTCCCCCCCACTCTAGTCAAATTTGTTTATTTACTATCCTGCAAAACCAAAGGAGGAGGGTGATAGAGTGGAAAATCATCTTTTGAATCAGAGGTCCTGGGTTCAAATCCCCACCTCTTTTGCTTACTACACCTATGTGGTCCTGGGGAAATCACTTTCCCTCTCTGGGCATCAGCTTCTTTCTCTGTAAAATGAGGAGATGGGACTAAATCATCTCTAAAATTCCTTTCAGTTTCAAACCTAGGGTCCCATGTCTTTTACGTTGCATTGTTCACATTCTTCCCTCTTCCCAGCATGCCTTTTCCTCCTTCTTCCCTTCCACTTGTCCAGACCTTTCATCTTTCAAGTCCAGTATCCAGGAAGGCTTCCCTGACCACTCTGACTCACTATGATCACTGCTTTTCTGAGATTCTCATAACATTGATTATGTGAACCATCCCTTTGGGACTTCTGTCTTGGGATGTAGTGTAATGAAAAGAGTAATGGAGTCAGAGGACCCAGGTTCAGATCTGACCTCTGTTACTTCCTTATTACCTGGGACACCTTGGGCAAACTTCCTAGCTTTTATATAATTCAATTTCCTTATTTGTGAGACAAGAGAGTTGCACAGAGAGGTTGTGACTTGCCCAGATTCCCATAACCAGTGTGTACCAAAGGCAACTCTTGAACTCAGGTCTTCACAATGCTGAGGCTAGTTCTTTTTTCCACTACCCTTGTACTGGTTCAAAAATAGTCCTCAGTGGTTCAAAGATAGCCACTGAACACACACAGTTGAGAATATTTTTGTCATCAAATAAATTTACTTTATTTATCACCAAGAAAAATGGCAACTTCTTTCCTTAGCTCAAAAATCCTTTCAAGAATTCTGGCATGAAGGAATCAGGATTCTTGTTGCATATGGTAATGTGCATATATCCTAAGCTCTATCCTCATATCATCGCAGAATTTTGAAAAGCACTTTCCTTTTTTCAATGGACTTAAAAAATCAGGTGGATTCCTCTTGTAACAATTTGAAATGTAGCTCCTCACTGGTATTTCCTGATTGTCTGCGAGGCACATAGCACATATCAAATGCACGGGGACCCACATTTTCCAATGCTTTGAGACCTACATTTTGTCCTGAAATCGATCGAGCTCAATAAGAGCTCTGTCTCCCACATAATATTATTTTCATTAAAATTCTATCAAATATATTGAAATTTCTCTTCATGTGGCACTGCCATCAGTAAATCTACATGGTAACAAATCTTCCCTAATCCTCTCTGTAACATTGTACAGATACAATCAAATGTGGATCCTTAACTGCATCTGCTACTTCATTCACTTGAAATTCAAAGTAGGAAGATTTTTGTTTCTCACTTGATTACTCTCAAAGGTCTCTGGACATATGCAACCAGGTTTTAGTTAGCAACGAACATACAACTAGGTCTCAATTAGTGTAAATATCAAATCCCCTGATGCATTAATGCTACCTTTAATTACTGGTAAGATCGAAATGATGCTTGCCAAATCACATCTAAAGCAACTCGGAATGGTTAGGAGGCAGCTTGGTGGGGTAGAGAGAGCACTTGACTTGGAGACAAGGTTGCTTATATTCAAATTGGCACACTTCGAAATCATGATTGTGTAAGATGTGGAAATTACCTGCAGCCCAGTGGAAATATGCAGCACAGATTTAAATATTGAGATGGCTTCAGGGGAGCCATTATTCACACTAAACTGGACCTAGCTGTAGATAATTATTTTCCCCAGATATGAGGTGTCTCAAAAATCTTAGTGTAGTTTTAAGCCAGCTTCAAGTATGCATAGATTCATATGATTGTGCACTTAGAGCTGGAAGGACCTCAGATGTCACCCAATCTACCCCCCCCCCCAATTTTACAGATGGGGACCTATTATTTGTTTCAGTTGTGTCTGACTTTGTGACCCCATTTGGGGTTTTCTTGGCAGAGATACTGGAGGGTTTTGCCATTTCCATCTCACTTTATAATTGAGGAAACTGAGGCAAACAGGATGAAGTGTTTTGCCCAGGGCCACTCAGCTACTAAGTGTCTGAGGCTGGATTTGAACTCAGGAAGATGAATCTTCCTGATACCAAGCCCAGTGCTCTGTCCACTATAACACCTAGCTGCCCTGACCTGCCTATGGTTGCCCAGCTAGCATGACTCAAAGGTGGGATCTGAACTAATTTCTTCTTGTTTCCAAGTCCAACACTCTTTCCATCATACCATGCAGTCTCCTAACCATTTGAAGTTGCTTTGGATGTGATTTGGCAAGCATCATTTTGACCGTAACAGTAATTAAAATGAGCACTAAGAATTCCCCTATTGTCGGAGGCTTTTTACACTTAGCCTTTCTGTAAGCAACCTTATAAGAGTCAGGTAATCCTTTTGATGTCACAGATAGAGTTCTTGAAATGTTGTTTGTGATTATTAAAGCATCCAATTTTCACTGGAAAATTTGTCTTGCCAATCTCTTCTGCATGTGAACTTTCAAAATGTTCTTTCAATTAATTAGGATTCATGCTATTTACCATTAAAGGATTCATGCAAAACAAATGGAGAGGTTTTTTCATCTCCATCCTCTATTGATTTGTGAATCCCAGAGATAATATAATGGATTATATTTCCTGATTGTGGGTTTTCTTGTGTGTTTCTCTATTCCTTCTGTTTAAATGGCTTCTCTTATCTTTGCTCAGAATGTTTTAAGCTTTTCTAACCATAACACTGGTTATGCATTTATCCATTAAGAAGGGACACTACTTTGCTTAATGAAATTAGAGATGACAAAAATGTATGCCAATTAAATTTAAATCTAATTGTTGAAAATATCAAACGATTATCTGTGACCATTCTTGAGTTCTTTCAATTTTCTAAAATTTGCTGTGTGTGTGTGTGGAGACCAACCAGCTTCTTAGTGTCCTTATGAAAATGAATGCTATTTTGAAAGAAAAAAGATATCATGACCATCTTAATGTCCAGGCAGACTGTTTAACTTTGACTTTACACGTTTTGTATTTAGACAGAGAGTTTGTATTGCACAGAAGATACAATGGCAGGTAACACCCACATTGAGTTCTGATGTGCACTGGCTCAAATCTGCACTTGTTTGTGCAAGCCGTATTCAATAACCAATGAGCCATAGTCATTGAAAGTTGGAGTCAATTGTGGTGGTAGTTTTACTTTGGTTGACTTGGATTTGAACTTTGTTTTCCTTTTTAAAAGTGGGAAGACATGCAGAAGTTATAAAATATCTAATCATCATGCTCATTGCTTCAAGATCCTTCCTGTGTGGTGTAGTGATAGAGTGTTGGGCTTAGAGTTAGGAAGGCCATAGTTAAATCCAGTCTTAGACACTTTCTAGCTGTGTGATCTTGGGCAAGCCTCTTAACTGCTGTCTGCCTCATTTTCCCCAGTTGTAAAATGAGCAGGAAGTAAGGTGGTGCAGCAGATAAGAGTGTTGGCCTACAATCAGGAAGACATCATTCTTAGACAATTTCTAGCTGTGTGATCTTGGACAAATTGCTCAACTGCTGTCTGCCTTAGTTTCCCCATCTGTAAAATGAGGACAATGATAGCTCCAATTTCCCAGGGTTGTTGTGGGAAATAAGAGAGTATTTATAAGAGAGAAAAATAAGAGAATATTTGTAAAGTACTTTGCAAACATTGAGATACTGTATAAAAGTTAGCTATTATAATTATCATTGTTAGTGAGGTGGCCTACCTCGTAGTTTGGGAAACTGCTTTAGGGAGATGACTACCTGTATATCCATGCCATTAGCTTACAAACTACATAAGATGTGAATCCTAAGAGCCTGAAGAGCTTTTTGAGGTCATCCAGTCCAATTCCCTCATTTATAGAGCATGAAACTAAGGTTCTAAGAGACAAAAGACTTGTCCAAAGTCACATAGATAGTATATGATAGACAGCACGTCATCTGTCTGCTTCCCGACCTATGGAAAATCTCATCTCAGCTATCTCCCGGCCTCAAGAGTCCTCTCTGCACACCAGATGCCTTCTTTGTCAGGGACCTCTTACGTAAATAACGAAGAATCATGGAATCTCAGAGATAGACCTCAAATGTCATCTCTAAGGCACACCACGCCTGAGCAAGAATCCTGCCTATAGCAGCCCCTGACCGGGGACTCTCCAGCCTTGCTCAGAGGTACCCAGTGAGGTGATAACTTCTCTAGGCAGCCCATTACACTTGGGGAGAGCTTTTGCTCTTGGGGAGTTTTCGGGGATCCTAGAACTATAGCTGGAAGACATGCTGAGAAGTGTGAGGGGTGGGATTTGAGCCTTCTGACTCACGTCAGAGTCAGTAAGCTTTATATCATGCCAGAATCTGCTAGGTACAAAGTACAAAGGAAAATAGATTTGGAGCTGGAAAGAGCCTTGGCAGCTACCTGGACCAAGTCCCTTAACCTACAAAAGAGGAAACTGAGTCCCAGAGTGCTTAAGTGACTTGCCCCTGGTAACAAAGCTAAGTCAATGCCAGAGGAAGGATTTGAACCCAGGAACTTGGATTCCAACTCATTCTTTCTAATGACACTAATACAGGGAGCTTATCTGGAGGGGTGGGGGAGGGGCTCATGCCTCTTCCCCAATCACTAAAGCCAGGTTGACAAAAGAGGCTGTATTATGACTAAGGTTTACCACTTGCAGCCTCCAACACCACCCCACAAAGCTCAGTGCCAAACAGTGTGGGGGAAATTATTTTCAGCATTTTCCCTACCTATTCTAATCTTTACCATTTTGCAGTGGGTGGTAATAGCTGGTGATTTTCCTTTCTCATCTACAAACGAGACCAGAATAAACAGCATGGGGTGAGTCACTTCAGTCCCTTAAAGCTTCAATTACTCAGAAACTCAAGAGCCCGATGAAGCCCAGAATGTCACCTTCTCCCGAGCTGCCATAAACAGATGGGGAATGTTCCATATTTGAAACAGCCAAGTCTTCCCCAAGCCCAGAAATTCACCATGAGCTGACTACCAATGGACAAGCACGAAACGTGTTTTAAACAGGAGTCCAAGTCTATTCCCCTGAAAGGAATGGACACGATAGGACTTTAGGGGGGGAAAATCATCCCAGCACAAATAAAGAATGTCACTGCCCTCAGACTTCCCTAGAGGTGTTTATCAAGGTGAATAGCAGTTTTCCCTGTCGTGGTTGGACAAAATTCTGTTTGATCTGAAAAATCTGTACTGACCCTGGCTGCGTGCGCCAAACTGCTCCCCATCTCGGGCATCTCCACCTCTTTCTAATGTGCCTCCATGCTCTCTTATAACAGAAGTGATGTTTCTAGCAATAGCTATCCCAAGCCAAAGCAAAGAGAGGTTTCCCTGAAAACTAAAGCATTAAAAAAAAAAAACAGAACAACCGACAATAAGCAAAAAGAAAAGAATACGGAAGGCACAGTTGAACTGTCTGCAGCTGTCCCCATAGGGGAATTGTGCTGAGGAAAGGATGTGCATACACACAGATATGTCTGTATATACATAGATGTATATGTTCATATATGTCTGTATATACATAGATGTATATGTTCATATATGTATATGTGCAGACATGCACATATGTATATATATATATACATATAGCCTTGGTTGTATGAACAAAGAAATCTCTCCCCCATGTTTATGTTCATGACATTTTGGAATCTAAAGAATTTTAACTCAGTTTCATATAGTTGGATTCTTTATCATTCAGGCTATAAAATCATTTCTGAATCCCAACCGATACAAGCTGAACATAAGGGAGGACCATGAAGAAAAAGCCCTGGGCTCAGGCAGAACGTTACATACATTGTCAGATATAATCACTGGGCCTGTTTTGCTACTGAACTTTTTTCTGTGTTACAAGAGAGGGTTCAGTTTCAGGGAGGGATGTAACAGAAATGATTGTAATGGAAAAACAAAAGGCACCATGTCCATACACTTTAGTATATAGAGCATATTATATATGTATATTCATATGTATGTGTGTATATATGTATATATTATATATGTATGTATGTGTATATATGGAGAGAGAGAAGGAGAGAGAGAAAACCTATGATTTCATTGGTATGGGGAACTCCCATGTGAGGAAACTCCTTCTAACAATGCAGGTTAGCACTCTTTCTGGAAAACAGCCAAAATTTAATTTTGTCTTGCCATCTCTTGCATACTCTTCTT
Organism: Petaurus breviceps papuanus; assembly: GCF_028583685.1. Lineage (NCBI taxonomy): Eukaryota > Metazoa > Chordata > Mammalia > Diprotodontia > Petauridae > Petaurus > Petaurus breviceps. The sequence continues at coordinate 25,976,120 of NW_027185798.1, forward strand.
GCCCACTTCTCTCTTCTGATAGTGTCCACCATCAGTGCAGACCCTTACCACCTCACTTCTGGACTACTACAATAGTCTGTTGGTTGATCTCTTTGTCTCAAGTCTCCCTCCATTCCATTCCATCCTTTACTCAGCTGTCAAACTGATCTCCCTAAAGCTCAGACTGGACCATGTCATGTCATGGTCATTACCTCCAGTGACTATTGCCTCCAGGATCAAATATAAACCTGCCTCCCCCTCCACCCTGGTTGAAGTTCAAAAACTGGCTCCCCCTGCCTTTCTAATCTTTGTACACATTAACCCCTTCTCCCAACAGATCACACTGCAGTTCAATGACATGGGCCTCCTTGCTTCTCCTTGAACAGTATACTTCGTCTCCAGATGTCCTGACTCAGGGCACTTCCCCTCCCCCACCTAGCCAGGAATTCACTCCTTCCTTTCCACCTGCTGGCTTCCTCAAGATTCAGCTAAAATATCACTGTGCAGGAAGGCTTTCCTGATTGATCTGAATTCTAAGGCCTTCCTACTGTTCATTATTTCCAATTTATCTTGTATATAGTTTTTTCTGTACATGGTTGTTTTCATGTTTAGTTTCTTAAGGGCAGGGACTATCTTTTGCCCCCTAGCACTTAGCACAAGGCCTGGCACATAGTATGCATTATATAAATGCTAGTTATTATGATGATGACTATTACTGAGAAGAGAGGTTCTTAACTTTTTTGAGTCATGAACACCTTTGGAGGTCTGGTGAAGTCTGTAGACACCTTCTCAGAATAATGGTTTTATATGCATGAAATAAAATAAGTAGAATTACAAAGAGAATTGGTCATATTGAAATAGCAATTACATTTTTTTTTTCCTTCAAAAACCCTTGGGTCCAGGTTAAGAATCCCTGTAGAGAGCTGCCCAGAGCTGTGAGAGGTTAAGTGACTAGCCTGGGGTTACAAGGTCTATGTGTATCAGATGAAAGACTTGAACCCATATATATATATATATATATATGTACACACACGTATGCACATATGTATGTATGCATATATGTATGTACTATTCATGCACGTATTTTTAAAAGCTGTACTGGATGTCTGGAGATCTGTGCTCTATGCCCAACTCATCACTAGCTTGTTGATTTAGCCTCTTTTTGTGATATTGACCAAATTACTTTCCTTCACTGGGTCTTAGTTTCTAGCTCTGTAAAATGTGAAGGGAAGCAGATGAACTGGACGGTGGGATGAAATGGCTTTCCTAAGATTCCTTCTAGATGTCAAGCTTTATCAATCCGTGAGTCTGGGCAACAGGAGTCAGGCAGGATAGGAGGAAGAAGCTCCAGACTAACAGATGACATCAAATGCTGGTGTTTTATCGGCTTTGGATTTGTGGGAGGAGTGCTGATTGTGGGCCAAGTTTGTAGGCAGTCTACTATTGGGCAAACCGTTTCCTATCTCTGAGCCTTAATAGCCTCAGCTGCAAAATGAGAATAACAGTAACGGTAGCGTCTACTTATATACTGCAAAGCATCATGGCAGAGTTAACAGGGTCAGCCTTGAAGGCAAGAAGGTCTGAATTCCAGTCCAGTCAATGACACACAGTCAGCTGAAGGACCATGGATAAGCCACTTACCTCCTCAGTGCTCTAGACAATTCCCTAAATTTCAAGTGAATTGCCCATTTGTATTGGTAGAGTGTGTTTCTAATCTAAGAATCTCCTCAACTGATATCACAGGTCTGGACCCCACCCACCTAAATACCGTCACTGGGTTGGAGTGGAGATCAAATTAGATACTGTATGGAAAGTGCTCTGTGAAATATAATGTGCTGTATCAATGCTAGCTATCATCACCATTGTATCTCTCAGGCTTCAAGAGTAGCTTGTATTTGTCAATAAAATTTGATGACTCCCTGGAGCCCAACAAAACACTAGCAAATACTTTGAGTTTCAGAAAAAAGTGGAAATGGTTTCCCCCCCTCTAAAATATATATTTTTAAGTGTGTCTAAATTTAATTCAATTCAGAAGACGTTCAGTGTGTGTCTCTTTTGTGTAGAACACACTGATAGGTACTAAGGGAGATGCCAGATTTGGATAGGACATGGCTCTTGCCCTCATGGAGCTTACATTCTAATAGGTGTGATAAGACTCAGCCTCTAACTAGAACCACAGTATTTTAGAGTTAAGGACTCCCGAGGGCATCTAGTACTTGCCCCCATATATTTAGAGTCAGAGGACCTGAGTTCCAATCCCACTTTGATATCTATTACCTGCATGACCTTGGGCAAGTCATTTACCATCTCTGGGCCTCTACAGCATCCTCAAAATGTGATCATCCAGCATTTAACTGAATCCTTAAGTGAGAGTTAACTCATTACCATCCAGGGCTTTATTTGCATAGGGCTATTCCTTGTAGGATACTTGATTTTAACCCTTGATCTGCCTCTCTGAAACTCCAACCTGCTGTTCCTCATTCTTCCCTTTAGGGGCAAGCAGAATGTGCTACTCCCTCTTCCACAAGATGGTCCTTCAACCATCTGAAAATAGTGATCATGCTAGCCCAAAGTCTTCTCTTCTTTGGGAGCAACATTCCCAGTTGTTTCAGCTGATTCTCATATGGCTGGGAATGCCCCCCTGCTCCACATTATCTAAGCTGCCAAGCAAGGAACAAAATATTTATTAAGCACTTACTATGACCAAAGTTGAACTGAATACAATACTTCAGATCCACTCTAATTCCATCTGTATTTTTTAAGAGCCTACTACATGCAAGGCTCTGGCAATAGAAAGTTATGGGGCTTCCTGGTAGAAAAGACAATTGATTTGGGCTTTAAAGGATTGGTAGGAATTCAAAAGGGGGGAGGGAGGGAAGGAGGGGAGAGACAGAGAGAGAGAGAGAGAGAGAGAGAGAGAGAGAGAGAGAGAGAGAGAGAGAGAGAGAGAGAGAGAGAAAGTCAGAGGGGGGAGGGAGAGAGATAGAGGTAAGGGAAGGGTGAGGGAGTGAGAAAGAGATAGAGGACAAGGACATTCTAGGCACAATGAACAACATTAACAAAGAAAGGGTGGCAGAAAAGTTTAGAGATGATTTAGGAGGCAGAGATTAGTTGAGTATGGCTGAAGGGTAAAGCATGTGGAGGCAGTAGAATGAGATAAGGCAGAGTGGTGAACAGTTTATAGAAGGCCTTGAATGCCAGACAAAAGGGTTTGACCTTTTTGTGGTGGGCAGTAGGGAGTCAGTGAAGATTTCTGAGCTGAAGAATGACATCATTAGAGCTATGAATAATGACTGTTAATTTGATACTGGTGTGAAGGTAGGTAAGAGGTGGAAGAGAAGCTATATATAAATGGTATAATGAGAGGTCATCATATATAGTTTAAAGACCAGGAGATTTAAGAGTCAGACATTTACCAGCCATGTGACCTTCATTTTTCAAGTTCTCAGTTCCCTTATCTGTAAAATACAATGGCTGGGCTAAACGGTCTCTTAGATCCCTTTCATCTTTAACCTACGGTCCTATGAATAGTTACTTTATCTCTCTCAGCCTCAGTTTTCCCATAAATAAAATGAAGTGGTTAAACTAGATGGCCTTTAATGCCTCTGAATCTATGACCATATGACCTAGGCTTTGCTAAAGGATGATGGAGAAGCACTTAGTGGGCTTCAGTGGACTGTATCATATTACCACCTTGGAAGAGGGCAAGAGAAATATATGGTGGGCACTGGTGAACTGAATCTTGGTACAGGAGAAGCAGTGCAAATGGCTTGATTAGGGAAAAGTGTGACTGGAAAAGGAGGTGGGTTAGTCATTCAGTGAGTGGGAGGGATAATAGCTAGATGGTCCATAACTGTTAGCAACATAAAGGTCAAAAGATCTAGAGAAGGAGCCCCAGCTCCCTGAGGGGATCCCCTGTGGAGGATTTACAGGGATACAAGAATAATACAAGGCGATCTGGGGCTGAAGAGAACAAGGTTATGGAGGTAACATCAATAGAAGTGATAAGAATCATATGAGAGATGAGCCAAAGAAAGGGGTCAAATATTGAGGCACTACACACATTTGCTTCTCTGCCTACCTTATAAAACCATGTCCCAGGCAGAAGGAACAGGTTTAGGGAAAAGATAATAGACTCCATTAAGACATACTGAACTTAAAATTGTCCCTGGGACATCTAGGAGCAGCCATCTTAAAGGCAGTTAGAAATTGTGTAGTGTCATGGGTGGGGTACTGGACTTGGGGTCACAAAGGTCTGGGTTGGAATCTTATCTTGGGTCCTTTCTAGCTGTGTTGACAGTGGGTAATTCACCTAGCCTCTCTGAGCCTGTTTCCTCATCTGTAAAGGAGAGGGTTAAACTGGACAAGCCCTAAGGATCCATTTTATTTTGAAACCTATGAAGTTGTACTCTATGATCCTACACAATCCAGACCTGGAGCTTAGAATATTTGGAAATTGGCTAGGAGTCAGGAAAGTGTAATAACTTTGTAGCCAAAGGAGGGAGTTGTAGGTAGAAACTGAGAGTGATGTACTGTGTAAAGCCCTTGAGGGGGGAGGAGGACTGAAAAAAGAAATGATATTAGATTTGACCATTGTGATAACATTGGTGACCTTAGAGAGAATAATTTCAATAGAAGATACAGAAATCAGGTGGCAAGCAGGTGGAAGAGAAATCAAGAAATCAAGACTAAATGATTGTTCAGCAATGTCAGTCTTTGTGACTCCATTTGAGGTTTTCTCGGCAGAGATGCTGGAGTGGTTCACCATTTCTTTCTCCAGTTCATTTTTTTTAAGCAATTGGGGTTAAGTAACTTGCTCAAGGTTACACAGCCAGTTATTTCTGGGTGTGGTGCTGAGTATCTGAGCCTGGATTTGATCCAGGCCATCCCAACACTGGAGCCAGTGCTCTTACTCGCTGAGCCACCTGGCCACCCCTAAGCAATTAGGGTTAAGTAACTTGCTCAAGGTTACATGGCCAGGTGTTTCTGGGTGGGTGCTAAGTGTCTGAGCCCGGGATTCGATCTCCAGGTCTTCTCAACACTGGAGCCAGTGCTCTTACTCGCTGTGCTACCTGGCCGCCCCTCCAGTTCATTTTACAGATGGGGAACCTCAGTCAAAGTGACTTGTTCAGGGTCACACACAGCCTGTAAGTGTATGAGGTCACATTTGAACTCAGGCCTTCCTGACTCCAGGCTTGGTACTTTATTTATCATGCTACCTAGCCACCTTAAACAGTCTAAACAGTGTCATACAATGTTTGCTGGGTTTTTCCTCTCCTGATTTGAATGTCTTGATCAATTGTTGAACCTAATTTTCATAGACCTTGAAAGTGTTAGAAACTTTGGCTGTGAGTCTGGCCTTCTGGGTCAGTGGTCTCATTTGGGGCTACTAAAAGGATACCAAATGGTGACTTTCAAAAGGGCTAAACAAATATTTCATTCACTCCTTCTTGAGTTTACTTTCCTAAATTTCCTGAGGGTGAGTCTGCTGATTGTATTTGTTTTGTTTGGATGAAATTAAGCATCACTGACTTCTGACCTCTAGAGTTTTCTGGAAATCCCAAACTTCCAAGAGGATTGTGTTATTATTATGAGCACTGAGCTGCTCGTCAATCCGATTGAATTTTTCCACAGAAATAAGGTTGTGGACGATAGCTAGGATCCCAGCGAGGACACACAAACCCGATGAATCCATGAGGCAGTTTGCCCTTCGTGCTAGGCTAGCCTAGCTTGTTTCTCACTGCTCTAGGGGAGTCTGCAATTTCTCTATCTCCTATAATATTTTAGGATTCATTTAAAAGAATATTCATAAAATATCATTAATTATGGTTTTATGGGCTAGCCTGGGAACCTAACTACCATTTATACCATTGTTTCCATGACAAAAATCTATCTCGGACCATTTGTCAAGAAGGAATATTTCTAGGCATGACCAAAGAGCTAGCCACTTGCCTTCCATCAAGAAGGAAAATTGGTGACTTGGGGAATACTTCTTCAAGGCAAGATGCAGGCTTCCCATTCAGATGTCCAGACCCTTGTAAGTTGGATTTCACAACATAAGGAGTTACTACCTGTATGTATGCCATGTTTCCGGGGGAGGGTATTACTACTGCCATTGCTAGTACAACCACTATTCTTACTAGCACCTTGACTATTGTAAGTTGGATTTCACAACATAAGGAGTTACTACCTGTACGTATGCCATGTTTCTGGGGGAGAGTATTACTACTGCCATTGCTAGTACAACCACTATTCTTACTAGCACCTTGACTAATGCTACTCTCACTATTATTATCAACTATTCATATTACTGAGCCTCTAGGTGGCAAAGTGGATGGAGTACTGACTGGGATTGAAATCAGAAGGCTCATCTTCCTGAATTCAAATCTAGCCTCAGATACTTACTAGCTGTGTGACCCTGGGCAAGTCACTTGACCCTGTTTGCCTCAGTTTCCTCATCTGTAAAATGAACTAGAGAAGGAAATGGCAAACCCCTCCAGTGTCTCTACCAAGAAAACCCCCAATGCAGTCATGAAGAATCAGGCACAACTGAACAACAACAGCAGCAAAAACAACAACAATCAGTATTACTGCTTTTACGATCACCATGACCATTACACTGCTTTTATCAGTGGCTACTATGACAAAAGCAGGATGATGCAATACAAAGAGCATTCAAGTTAGAACCAAGCACTGAGTTCCTGCCTCTGCCCTTTACTGCTCAGGGAAACTTTAGCAAATCACTTAATTTCTCTGAGCTACAGTTTCTTGAGCTAAAAAATAGGACCATAATACTTGACCCGTCTGCCTCATATGGATATTGTAAAAATTCCAATGAAATAATGCATGTGGAAACATTTGGTGACCATAAAGTGCTATTTGAGCAAAAATATTTTAAGTATGCTTTATATTTGTATAGCCATTTGTAGTTTCTGAAGCATTCTGATCTATCTCATCTTATCTGGATACCCACAACATGATCAAGTATGTAAGGTGAAGGTAGTTTCCCCCATTTTGTAGATTATTTTTCCAAGGTGATTATCTATCCACCCACCCATCCACCCATCCACCCATCCACCCATCCATCCATCCATCCATCCATCCATCCATCCATCCA
>NW_027185798.1:25983225-26009079 GCF_028583685.1 Petaurus breviceps papuanus
CCACCCATCCATCCATCCATCCATCCATCCATCCATCCATCCATCCATCCATCCATCCATCCATCTATCCATCCATCCAATCTACCTACCCATTTATCTCTATCTATAATTCACCTTTATCTATTTTTATCATCTATTTACCCATCTATCCGTTTATCTACCACCTAGCTCTATATCACATCTTTATCTCTATCATTTACCTCTATCTATTGATATCTATGTCTAATCTATAACAATCCATATATTCATATATACAAATCTATATGCCTAAGAGATATTTGTTCTCTGTCTCTCTCTGTCTCTTTCTGTCTCTATCTCTGTCTCTCTGTCTCTCTCTACTAGGCCCCAGGACCTTCGCGGTTCTCTAGATGAATCTGGCACAGGCTGTTTTCCATCAAATCATATTTCTTTAAAAGAAGTGATATTCCTAGGGCATAAAGACAAAGAAGAATTAGATCATGGAAATGGTCTACATAATATCCCTGAACTTCATAAGCATATTTGTATTTACATCAGGGAGCAAAATGCAGAAAAAGACTTTATTTTCTTTCATTTGGGTGTGTGCCTAGAGTCCTAATTTGGGCTTACTGAAGCCAATAAATGGATCTAGAAAGAAGGATAGACATAAACACAACTCAAGACTATACTGATTGGAAACATTACCCAATATTCCATCTTTCATCTTGATCCATTGAGTTAAAATAAAAACAAAGTTACAGAATATGGCAACAATGTTTATCAAGTTCTTTGGATGGGTCAGGGAATAGAAGAATTGCCCATGTGAACCATGTGTTTTAAGGCCTTGTCATTTTTGATAAACACAACTAAGTGGAATCTGATCTAACTTGTTTCCTGGGAACTGCCTCAGATAGAACCGAATTAAATATTTTTTTCCCTGTGTGTTCAAGGAATTCTATTCCCCTCCACTTTATTTCATAAACACTTATTAAATGCCTACTGGATACAAAATATGCAATTCTGTGCTCGGTCCCAGGGATGCAAAGATAAAAAAGACTTGCTTCCCTTAAGGAGTTGACATTTTACTTGTGGGAAACCCCACATATCCAGAGAGTGAAGTAAAAGATTATTAATTTTTTGGGAGGGCAATTGGGGCTAAGTGACTTGCCCAAGGTCACACAGCTAGTTTTTGTGTTAAGTGTCTGAGGGTCAGATTTGAACTCAGGTCCTCCTGACTCCAGGGCCAGTGCTCTATTCACTGTGCCATCTAGCTGCCCCTAGTAAAAGATTATTTGAAGATGGAAGAGAGCACTTTTGCAATTCAGGAGTCTGGGAAGGCTTCACATAGGAAGTGAATTGGAACTTTAAGGAATTAATGATTCTAGAAAACAGAAGTAAGGAAAGAAGAGTTCATTCCAGGTATGGGCACAGGCAAAGAGATAGGAGATAGAATGCCAAAATCAAAGAGTAGCTAATAGGACAATTTGGCTAAGATAGAGAATATATGAAAGAGAGTAATATGAAACAAATCTGTTGAGGTAGATTGGAAGGAGATTTTTTTGGGGAAGGAAGGAACTTTAAATGACAGGCTGTGGAGTCTGTATTTTATTCTAGGAGCAATAGGGAGCCACTGAAGATTTTGAGCAGGAAGTATCTGTGCTTTGTGAAGATTTTTTTGGTAGTTCTGTTAGATATAGATCAGAGAGGAGAGATTATTGAAAGGGGGAAGCACATTCTATGTGGCAGGCACTGTGCTGAATAGTTTGTAAACATTATTTCAGTTGAAGGAAGGGTAATAACAGTGCTCTGATCTTACACTTGGCATTTATTCTTCCCAATTTCAATTCTTTTGATTTAGCTTTTATTAACAGGGAATTATGTATCAATGACTCAGAACTGGGAGGAGCCCAGCCCTCTAATCTCCCTATCCCATTTTATAGATGAGAAAGTTGACGTACGAATGCACAAGTCTTCCTAGTTAGGAAGTAGAAAAGCCAGGATTTGAGTGCAGATTTCTTGGGACAGAAAGCCAGTGCTCTTTCCATTGTGCTATTGCTACCTACTTACAGAGGAGCCACTTACAAACCTCCACCAACTGGAAATAAATAAAAAACAAAGACAATTTGCCTCTGAAATAATTTTAAAGTCAAACAGACGATAGTATCCACTTTCCCCAAATGTGATTTAACAAACAACCTCCCAGGACTAGAGAATCCCAGAACCTCAGCATTGGAAGGGACCCTGGACAGCACCATGGACAGCACCCTGTCCAGCCTATACCTGAACAAGATGCTGGCTTGTGGTTGTCCAGTTTTTGCTGGGCTTACTGAAACCAATTTGCTCAAAAACCCACAGTGAGAGAGAGTTCACCACATCCTCAGGCAACCATTTCACTTTCAGACAGCACTAAGGGATAGAAAACTTTTCCTGAGGCCTAGCCTGAATTTGCTTTTTTTTTTTTTTGCAACTTCAAAAAACTAATGCTTTCTAAGGCAAAATAAACCCTAGTTTCTCTTAGGAGAAAGCCCTTAGAAGCTTCCCAATCGATGGGGCACAAGGAAAGGAGATGTGGTTGAGAATAACATGTAGCTATGGCCCATTGCACTGATAAAGAGTACCCAAATGTTGGGTCAGATGTTGAGCATTTAAATCCAGGAAAACCCTACCAGAAAATCACTGTGGCTCTGTGAAGACTGGCATTCTCCCCTCTGTTCCATATTAATTATAATGCATCCCCTTTCCTTGCCTTGAATTATTTATGAGGCCAATGTATAAAATATGAAGATGATGGGTAATCTCCAGCTGTGGCCCCCGAATGGGCCAGGAAGCACTGCAGCTGCTTCTAAGAAAAACTCACGAGTTATGGAAGTGTGGAGGAGCAGAGAGAAGGGAGGCAGATGTGAAAGGAGTCCTTCAGTCAGAGGGTGGGGCCAGGGCGTGGAAGAGTCATGTGTAGCAGCATTCTGCCTGTGGATAATGACAACATTTGAGGCCAAAGGCCTAGTTCCACAAGTAAGCAGTGGCTATAAAGTCAAGGATGAGATATCTCTTGAAAGGTGACATTTCAGAAGGTCTTTCTTCTCCTAGAAATCTTGGAGAGGAGGGCATATTACCAACTACCCTAGATAGATGAAACATCGGTCTGCTTGAAGGCAGGGGGATGGATCTAATGATCTCTCTCAAGGGTTCATTCCAATCTACAGTCCTCAGTGTGAGCTTGTGAGATAAGTACCCCTGATCCCTCGAATGGCTAGCGTCCATACTGTCTTCTACAATCATAGGTTTGAAGATGGGTGGATCTTAGAGGTCATATAATCCAAACCCCTCATTTAGAAACATGAAGTAATTGTCTCAGAGAGATTAAGTGATTTTCCTAAGGTTAGAGAAATGTAAGTACTTCTTGCTTCCTCTCAGAAATGAGTTTTGTAGGACAGGAGCCACAGGCATTTGAGGTGGTTGGAAAGGGATGGCTCAGTCTTTTTTTCCTCCAAGTGATATTGTTACAGAAAAGCAAAATGAACAGTACATTGGATTGAGACTAGGTAGCTCCCCCTTTAAAAAAACTGTACTAATTCAATATCTCTTACATTATGATTACAATGTATTTTACATATGTTGTCTCATGCGATTGTCACAATCCTATGAGCAGCAGGTAGGTGATGTATTACTTTCCTTCTTTTACAGATGGGGAAATTGAGGCTCAGAGAGCTTGCAGAGTTGCAGAATCAACCACATCAATAACAAAACCAACAGAGATCATGTGATTATCTCAATAGATGCACAAAAAGTCTTTGACAAAATACAACACCTATTCCTATTAAAAACACAAGGGACCATAGGAATAAATGGAACTTTACTTAAAATGATAAGTAGTATCTCTCTAAAACCATCAGCAAGCATCATCTGTAATGGAGATAAGCTAGAAGTCTTCCTAATAAGATCAAAGGTGAAGCAAAGATGCCCATTATCACCACTATTATTCAATATCACACTAGAAATGCTAGCTATAGCAATAAGAGAAGAAAAATAAATGGAAGGAATTAGAATAGGCAAAGAGAAAACAAAACTATCACTCTTTGCAGATGATATGATGGTATACCTAGAGAATAGTAGAGATTCAACAAATCAAATTCAAATAACTAACAACTTTAGCAAAATTTCAGGACAGGAAATAAACCCACATAAATCATTGGCATTTCTGCATATACCTACACAGTACTGCAGTAAGAGATAGAGAAATTCCTTAAAGATTATTGACAATATAAAATACTTGGGAGTCTACCTGCCAAGATAAACCCTGGAAATATATGAACAAGTTTACAAAACACTTTTCATACAAACAGAATCAGATCTAAACAACTGGAAAAATACCATTTGCTCATGGGTAGGCCAAATCAATATAATAAAAATAACAATTCTATTTAAATTTAAATTTAATCTACTGATTGAGTACCATACCAATCAAACTACCAAAAAGTTATTTAACAGAGCTAGAAAAAGATTATAACAAAATTCATCTGGAAGAACAAAAGGCCAACAATATCAAAGGAACCAAAAAAAATGTGAATGAAGGTGCTGAGTCAAGACCTCAAACTGATACTAAGCAGTAATCATCAAAAAAAAATATCGTATTAGCTAAAAGTAATAGAATAGTGGATCAGTGGAATTGATTAGGTACACAATACATGGTAGTAAATGACCATAATAATTTAGTGTTTGATAAACCCAAAGATTTAAGTTTTGGGGACAAGAACTCACTATTTGACAAAAACTGCTGGGAAGGCTGGAAAACATTATGGTAGAAACTAGGTATAGACCAATATCTCACACCATATACCAAGATAAGGTCAAAATAGGTACATGATTAATACATAAAGGGTGATACCATAAACAAACTAGGAGAGCATGGAATAGTTTAGCTGTCAGATCCATGGATAAAGAAAGAATTTAGGACCCATCAAGAGATTGAGAACATTGCAAAATGTAAATGGATAATTTTGATTACATTAAATTAAAAGGGTTTTGCACAAACAAAACCAATGGAACAAAAATTAGAAGGAAAGTAGAAAACAGGGATTTTTTTATAGTATCTCTGAAAAAGGTTTCATTTCTCAAATATATAGAGTATGGAGTCAAATTTATAAGGACACAAGTCATTCTCCAATTGATAAATGGTCAAAGGATATGAACAGACAGTGTTCAGATGAAGAAATCAAAACTATCTATAGTCATGTAAAAAATTCTCAAAATCACTACTGATTAGAGAATGTAAATTAAAATAATTCTAAGGTACCATCTAATACCTATCAGAGTGTTTAATATAATGGGAAAGGAACATTATAAACGTTGGAGGGAAGGTGGGAAAATTGTGACTTTAATACATTGTAGGTGGAGTTGTGAACGGATCCAACCATTCTGGATAGCAATTTTGAATTATGCCTGAAGAGTTATGAAACTGTGCATACCCTCTGATTCAGTAATACCACTGCTAGGTCTGTATCCCAAAGAGACAAAAACAAGAAGAAAAAAAACCCCATATGTACAAAAATATTTATAATAGTTCTTTTTCTCGTGGTAAAGAATTGGAAATTGAGGAGATGCCCATCAACAGGGGAATGGCTTAACAAGTTGTGGTATATGATTCTAATCAAGTATTATTGTGCTAAAAGAAATGATAAGCAGGATGGTTTCAGAAAAACCTAAAAAGACTCACATGAACAGTTGCAGAATGATTTGAGCAGAACCAGGAAAACATTGTAGATGGTAACAACAATATTGTACAATGAACAACTGTGAATGATTATTCTAAGTGATACAATGATCCAAGACAATCCCAAAGGACACATGATGAAAATGTTATACAGCTCTGGAGAAAGAACTGATGGAATCTGAGTGCACTGTCATCTCATCATTTTATAAACCAAAATGATTGGAGAAGGCAAATGACTTCCCAAAAGACATATGGGTAATAAGAGGGAGAAGCAGGATATCAACTCAGATCCCCTCAATCTTTATCTACTGCTCATGTCACAGCAACACACTGCTCCCTTCCTTGAGAACTGAAGTTGGGCTTGCATTTACATGACTTCACCATTAAAAATCAAATATCTGGAAAACACAAGAATTCATTACATTGCTTCTGATTGTGCTATCATTTCATTCAATTAACCACTTGTTAAGCACCTAATAAAAAGTATGCCAGGTGTCAAAAGAGAAGACATTTACTAAGGCAGGTCAAACACTTTTGTATTTGAATGTAATGGTTCCTAGCACACATAGTGGGTCTTTATGACTTTAGGGACTAGAATTCAGAAGGAAGAAGAAAGGGGGAAAAAGATTGAGGGAGGTGGAAAGAAGAATGTAATGTTGGAAGAGGGAAAGGGAGAAAGAAAAGAGGAGAAGTAAGAGTCAGAGAAGGGGATGAGAGAATAAGGAAATAAGAGAGAGGGGGGGATGCGGGATTAGTGCCTATGCAGGAGAGAAAGAAAAGAAAATTAAAAAAAAGAAAAAGAGAGAGAAGAGACACAAAGAATAGAAAGACAAATAGGGTAGAAAGAAGAGAGAAAAAAGTAGAAATAAAGAGGAGAAAAATGGAGAAGAAGAGGGCTATATTAGTTTTCTCCAGGCCTCTGGACATACCTCCCTGTCTCAGAATGCTCATCTACAAAATGGGGAAATAAATGTTAAGCCACTTACTTTACAGAGCTTCTCTGACCCCAATAACTGGAATGATTCTAAAGCACTTTGCCTAATTGTTACAAAAATGTTAAGTAATAACATGATTCCCCCTAGGGCAACTGGAATCCTGCCTTCCCAGGCATAGGCCCATCCCTTTTGGGTGGTGTGATGGCCCAGCTCATTCACTGGTCCCAAGGCACATGACCCAGACAGCAGTTACAGTAATCGAGAATGATGCCAATTGTGTCTGGGATTTCTGAGAGCTCCCCAGATGAGAATGCAAGGTGCTGATGATCCCACAGAACCAGCCAGTGGAGATTCTGCCTGTTGCCAGACCCAATATCCAACTATTCTCACACACGCATTCTGGACCACATTGACTACAGCTCTTATCCCAACCAACTGTTCTCAGTCCTGGAAGATTAATAATCTAAGGAAAGTGGGCCAGGACTTCTGAGTAAACCTGCTCATTGTCATTGGAGGGTGCCTAGATAGAAGAGCCAAAGAATTCCTTTTCCCCCAGTTTCTATTCAGCACCTTCTGGTTCACCATCTTATACTTAGGAATCATTTTTGTCGTGGTCATTGCAATCATCATGGTCGATTTCCTGCTATCTCATGACAAATGTGTGACTTTAGCTCTTTGGGATGGTATGAAATGAAGAGGGCATTGGCACACACAAATGTGGGTGTTCGTGTCTAAACCTATGATCTTATGATTACACCCTGTGCTCATGTGTTAAGATACCTCTACCCTTCAGAAATGAGGTAGTGACTTAGTCAAATTCAGAGATGGTTTTGGTCTGAACTTACACTAATCATCTAGCCCAATTCTCTCATTTTACAGATGAGAAAACAGACCAGGGGAGGTGAATGGACTTGGCCAAGGTCACCTAGGGAGTGTGTGGCAGAACTAGCATGAATTTCTCTGAACTGTTAGTTCCATTCTCTATAAAATGAAGAAATTAGACTAGATGGTCTCTATGGTCCCTTAGTGTTTCTAAAATTTGATGAGACAGCTGGGGGGGGGCACATTTAGGGGATGTTTTGCCAGGAATGAGAGAAAGTTGAAGCTCAGGACTAGCCTGTCTAATGTAGGACATCTGTTCACCTCACTTTCCTCCCTGCCCAGATGTGACACAGGCTGTTGCCATAAAAGTTTGATACACTTGGACTCCCTCTGCAATCAGATTATTCAATTTCCCAAGTGGGATGCTGGACTGTGCTCTTCTCCTGACTGATAAATGACCAGAAACCTCCACAGAGCCCTTTGCTGGCAGCCCGATGCTCCCAAAATGATGGTGGCGGTAGCAGCGGCTGTGCCTGCCAGCCCCTGTATGGAAGCTGTGGGTGGAATTAACTAAATATGCATCAGATCTCCCACTTTGCAGGGGATGGGAGCTACTCCAGAAGAACTATCCATCCTTGGCCTAAGCCGACATCCACTGACAGTTTATATATTTCCCTGGCTAAAGAGGAGGTGACATTTAGCTGGTGTCCTCTCACTCCAGCTCCCCCAAACTCCCTGATCAAATAGGCAAGAGAGGAAAGGGAACAATCTCCTGCTGCTCCTTTCATCTCGTCAATGTTTTCTGTCTCTGACAATTGACTTCCCAATGGACACCTGCATTACAGGCATGCCCCGCTTTAAGAAGACAAGTGGTTATGAAAAACTGAGCAGAAACAGCTACATTTTGGATGTAGATTGCCTGCATCATGAAAAGATTCTTTGCTTTGTGGATGGATTCACCTCAGGGCCTTTTTTCCCATTTGAAAGATACCATTTGGAAAAATATGACTTAATGATGCAACATTCCCAGGAACATGTTTTTCATAGGTTTGGCAGAAATAAAGTTATGCATTAGTGATGGCATCCACATTGTTGGCATTTCATTATCATGGTACTGTGCTCTTCTGTCCCAAATAATTGTAATTCACAGATTAGAGATCTAGACCCAGAGGAGGATTAAGTTCTCATCCAATTCAACTCTCTCATCTAGATGGTGCGATGGATGGAGCAAAGGGCCTGGAATAAGGAAACTCATCTTCCTGAGTTCAAATCTGATCTCAGATACTTACTAACTGTGTGATCCTGGGCAAGTCACTTAACCATGTTTGCCTCAGTTTCCTCATCTGTCAAATTAGTTGGAGAAGGAAATAGCAATCTACTTCAGTATCTCTGCCAGAAAAACCCAAAATGGGATCACAAAGAGTCAGACTTGACTGAAATAACTGAATGACAATCCAACCCTCTCTTTTTATAGATTAGCAAAATGAGATTCATAAATGAAATAGTGGCTTACCCAAAGCCACCACTTTTATTTTTGTTTTAATTGGGTCAGGTCCTACAGTTCCATCTTCATAAGGTAAGTAGTACCATGAAAAGGGGGCAGGATTTGGAGTCAGAGGACCTGAGTTCAAATCCTCATTCTGCCACTTATTACTGATGTTCCACCTTGGGTGGCTCACTCCATTTCTATGGGCTTGTTCCTTCATCTGAAAAATGAGGGAGTCAGATTAGATGGCCTCTGAGGTCCCTTCTATTCTCAATTGCTGATCTTTCCAGCGTGACAATCCCTTCTACTGTTGTAACTCTCAGATAAGTTATAGTCTTCAAGAGTTGCATGGGTCCACTGAGAGATGACGTGGACTGTCCATGGGCATATAGTATGTGTCTGAGTTTAGATTTGAATCTAGGTCTTCCTGATTCCAAAGCTAGCGATTTATTCATCCCTCCACATTGCTTCTCCTTTCATTTCCATTGCATCATAAAGCTTACAAAGCA
Organism: Petaurus breviceps papuanus; assembly: GCF_028583685.1. NCBI lineage: Eukaryota > Metazoa > Chordata > Mammalia > Diprotodontia > Petauridae > Petaurus > Petaurus breviceps. Next base: position 25,992,646 of record NW_027185798.1, read on the forward strand.
CGTTCCTCACAAAAGCTCTGTGAATCAGGGCAAGTATCATTTTCCCCATTTTCCAGGTGAGGAAACTGAGGCATCAATCCTGCTTTGTCCCTTTTACCTATCATCACTGTCAACTTCTAACTTCAAAGACTTATAGTTCTCCTTGCCCTCAAACCCTATCTTTTTTCTTCTAGGTGAAATCACTTCCATATGGCTACCTTTACAAAGGTGACTGGCTAAAATGTGGGTTTAATGAGGAAAGAGACTCCTCCTGCCAACTCTGAGTCATTCTGACTCTGAAACTCACTTCTCAAAAACAGAAAATGCCAAGCTTTTCCAAAGATGGATTTTTCACTTCCTAACATTTTCCATGTCAAAGATTCATGCCCTTTATCACTGAGCTGCTCCATTAGGTATCCCCAAGAAATTTCCAAATCTCCACATTTTCAGAAAGGGCATGGCAAGAGCAACCAAGTTGTAGTGCCTCAAGAAACATCTTTGTAGAATAGAAAGAACCCTGGACTGATGCTTGGAAGACCTAGGCTCATGTCTTCAATGGGTTCAAATACTCTACTCTGGTATGAACTAATGCAAAGTGAATTGAGCAGAACCAGGAAAACATTGTACACAGTATCAACAACACTGTGTGATGATCAGCTATGATGACAGCTATTCTCAGCCACACAGGGGTCCAAGACAAATACAAAGAACTCATGAAGGAAAACGTTATCCATATCCAGAAAAAGAACTGATGAATTCTGAATGTAAATCCAAGTATATTTTTTCACTTACTTTATTTTTTAATGGTGCTTTTTCCTTTTGATCTGTTTCTTCTTTCACAACTGTGACTAATACGGAAATATGTTTTACATGACAGCACATGTACAACTTATATCAAATTGCCTACCATTTTCAGAAGAGAAGAGGGGAGGGAGGGAGAAAAATTTGGAATGCAAAATCTTGTAAAATAACGAATGCTAAAAATTGTCTTGACATGCAATTGGGAAAAATACTGTTAAAATATCCTACTCTGTTATTTACTAACTCTGTAACTTTGGGTAAGTCACACTCTTTTCTCTGGGGCCTCAGATTCATCATTTGAAAAAAAAGCGGGAGGGGGGGAGTGGGAGAACAGGGTTTGATTTGTCAACCTCTAAGGCATCTTTCACTTTTCATTCCTACCATCCTCTGAGACCTGGCTCTGTGACTTACATCTGTGTGACCTTGGGCAAATCACTTCCTTTCTCTGAGGCCTCAGTTTCTCACTATGTAAATGAGGAGGCTGGATGAGGTGACCTTTAAAGTTCATCCCAGCACTAAAAGTCTATGAGTCTTTGATCTCAGAAGCTCAGAGTTATGAGCTAACTTAAATTCCCAATCATTTCCCTCCTCTTGTGATAACTCTCTTCTATACCCAAACTCCTTGAGCCAGTATGGTACAGCAGGAAGGAGGTTAAAGTTGGAGTCTTAGGCTTGAGTTTGAATCTTGTCTTTGATGCTTACTGTCTATTTATTTTTGGGAAAATTTCTTCAACTCTCTTAGCCTAAGATTCCTCACCTAGAAAATGAAGTCATTGAACTATGACATCTTAGTTCCTTTCTTACTTTACAGCTATGATCATATTTTTTCTCAAAGAGTCCAGGATGGGGATGTGGAAAGGTCCCTGGTTCTTTTCCAACCAGCAATAACTACTTGGATTTTTGTTTTTGTTTTTTTGGTCGAATGAAGAAGGCAGCCAACTTCCCTCACATACTTATGTCATCTTTGGCTTGAATTTCACTCCCTGACTGGATTGACATATGCATGAAGGAGTTTCAGAATTTCTCCAACAAAATGACACTTTAGGGCACTGAACTGAAAAAAGAAATGTTTATGTAGCATCACACACACACACATACGATGCTAGAATTCAAGTAGGCATGAACAGTCACTCAGGCAGATTCTTAGTAAGGACCCTCACACACTTTTCTGACTCTTGTCCTAGAAAAGGGACAGCTAATTCAAAGAGTCACAAACTCTGGGTAGGTGTGTCACACTTTATGCAAAAACTAAGATCCATAGAATCATAGATTTAAGGCCAGAAGGGGATTTCAAGCCACATTTAGATACTGCTTTGAGGTTTCCTAAATATTTTACATATCCCTTACAACAACCTTGGGGGGTAAGTGACATTATTATTATCATCCTCATTTTACAGATAAGAAAACTGAGATATAAAGAATATAGGTGACTTGCCCTGGGTCACATAGCTAATAGGGGCTTAAAGCAGGATTAGAACACCAGTCTTCCTGTCTCCAAGTCCAACCCCTCTTCATTTTAGGAGGAAACTGAAGCCCAGAAAAGTTAAGTGACTTGTCTAAGGTCACACAGCTTGGAGTTAGGGATAGGATGGTCTTTGGATTCCACGTCCAACATTTTTTCCCTGAACCACACAACCTCTGAGTAATTTGTAAAGCCCACTTCTTCTTGCTGTGATATCTTGTGTAAATGTGATACAAAAGGGCAGTCCCAGCATTTTAAGTTTCTCATATTACAAAGTAGGAAACTGAGTCCCAAGAGCAGGGACAGAAAGGAGAACTTGCTCATGATCATACAATTTGCCAGTCACAACTGAGTTGGCACACAAACGCAGGTCCCCAAAGAAACAACTCCTATATTCTTTTCTTTATATTGGGAAAGTCCAGTAATCAGGACAATTGCCAAGACACACTAGTAAACCATGATTAATCCTTTGCTCTTCTGTAACAATCTTGAATCCTCGGTTTATGCTAAAGCATAGCTCTTAGTGGAAGTGGTGGTTGGGGAGCCATGGAGCGAGGGGAATGATGTTCCAGAAGAGCCATCAATCTCAACTTTCTCTCTATCTTCAAAAACTGTTTCTATTAGTTCTCCTAAAGTGACTCCACTCACCTTATCTCATTTGATCCCCTTAGACAGGCAGAGCAGGTTATCAATGTGTACAGTTTGCAAAGGAGGAAATTGGAGCTCCAGGAAATTAAGTAAAGGAAGCAAGGTATTCAAGGTTACCCTAATAATGAAACTAGGTCTTAAACACCATGTTTTCCAATCTTGTAGCCCCATGTTTTTTCCACTCATTAAATGTCCTTTTTGTCATTTACTTTTTTTAGCCTGGAAAATTATGCAAACATAATTCTTGTTAATCTGAACACATGATCTAATTGTCTTGGATTCTTCACTCTTTAAGGGTGCCCTACCAAATCCTTTTGTAAAGCAAACAATTATTTTGTAAAGTGAATCAACAAAATCCATTTTATTTGCTTAAGGAGGAAGGAGGAGATTTGAAGTCAGGAAGACCTGTGTTTGAATCCTGCCAGACGCACACTCAAATCCCTTATCCTCCATTTGCCTCAGTCTACTCAACTGGAAAATGGGGGTTATAATAGCACCTACTTCCCATGCAGGCTGGTGTGTGGTATCAAAAATATAGTGCTGGGGGGCGGCCAGGTAGCACAGCGAGTAAGAGCACCGGCTCCAGTGTTGGGATGACCTGGAGATCGAGTCCCGGGCTCAGACACTTAGCACCCACCCAGAAACACCTGGCCGTGTAACCTTGAGCAAGTTACTTAACCCCAATTGCTTAGGGGCGGCCAGGTGGCTCAGTGAATAAGAGCACCGGCTCCAGTGTTGGGATGGCCTGGATAAAATCCGGGCTCAGATACTCAGCACCACACCCAGAAATAACTGGCCGTGTAACCTTGAGCAAGTTACTTAACCCCCATTGTTTAAAAAAACAAAACAAAAAAAAAATATATATATATATATAGTGCTGGGAAGTCTCCTATATTAGTCGATCATCAAATGAGATAATATTTGTAAAGCAGTTAGCATAGTATTTGACACATAGTAGGTGTTTAATAAATGCATGTTCCCTTCCAATCAACTTCTTCATTGGGCAGGTGAGAAAACTAAGGTCGCTAATGGTTAAATGACTTTCCCAAGGTCCCATAGGCAATGAGGAGAGGAGCCAGGATTCCAGCTCTGATTTGCTTTTTGTTCTTTCTTCTGCCCAGTGCTGTGTCCCATTGTGACCTCTGTGGTAAAGAGCAGATGAGATAACAATGTATGCACGGCATGATATGGTGCATGGTCCCAAAGTGCTATTTAAATGGGATGAATAATAATAAAAATGAAAAGTTTGGATTTGTGAGCATTGAGTTTTCCTAAAGGGGGGGGGGCATTCCTATAGTTCAGCCTTCCATATATGGAAAACTAGGTCAGGTCCACCTGTCTGCAGTCGTCAGCATAAATCAGTAACCAGGAAATCAAATCCATCACCCACAAGGATGCAGGCACATGGTCACGCTGACTTCTCCGAGGCTGAAATGGAATGGAATCAATGCTACCAGGGAGTGTTTTTTATTGCAACAACCCAAATGCCCGGAGCGTTTTTGTTCTTTGAAGTTATCAGCTTTTTAAAGGAAAGGTGAAGTTCGTAAAAAGCCAGAGATGTTATACAACCACACAATCCATCTTTTATGAGGTTTGATGTAGTCTGAATATCTCCCAGTAATTTCCCCCAAAATGAGGCCACAAGAGGCGGTCAGCTCTGATTAAGGTTCTTCCTTCACAGGAAGAAATGAGGCTGATCCAGAGTCCCAGGCCTTTTGGAGCTTAGAGTCGAAAAGAGATGCGCCAGCATACAGAAACACACGTTGCATCTGCTTTATTTCATGTGAAAATGCACAGGAAGGAACAAAACAAAGCAACTTTGGGGCCCTGGCTCCTCTGCTTCCATATTCCCAGGCCTGATGAAGCTGGGTAAAGAAGAGAAACTATCCACTGTCGATAGATAGGTAGATGGATAGATAGATAGACAGACAGACAGAAAGATAGAGATGGAAGGATAGATAGGACAGACAGACACAGACAGATAGAGAGATAACTAGATGGATGGATGGTCAGAAAGACACAGACAGACAGCTAGATAGAGATGGAATGATAGGAGAGACAGACAGACACACAAACAGATGGATGGTCAGACAATCACAGACAGACAAATAGACAAATATAGATGGACAGATGGATGTATTTAGATAAATAGATAAATGAATGGATAGATCAATGCTAGACTGGCAGAATAAAGATTTGAACTCAAGTCCTCTGACTCCAACGGGGGTGGGAAGGGTACATCTTCATACAACTTGTGTTAGGTGAACAAAAGCCAAAATCTGGGTGTGAGGCATGGTGCTGTCAGCATCCTTGACTGGAAAAGGGTGATGGTGGGGACTCCAGTCTGGAATTTCCATCTCAGAGCATTAGAGTTGGAGTCAGACTCAGTTTCCCCCTTTGTTCAATGTGAGAAACAATAGCAAATCCCACACAGGGTTGCTGTGAAGATAAAATAGCATAGGCCAAGTGCTTCACAACTCTTAAAGCAATATATTAATGTTAGCTATTATTCCATTCCTTCTTCAGCTCTCATAGCAACCTTCTGTCTGCTCAGATAATCACCATTTTTCAGATTTCACTATCAGAGTAGGACAGAAATATCACAACTGCACATCCACGTTGTAAGAAGATGCATCCATTCTGAAAGACTTTCTGGTCCCTGAGGTCAGGAGTGACACACATGGGCAGATGGATACCACACAGACATTTGGCATGGAAATGTAATAGTTCATTAGCAAGCCTCATGGCATTATGGAAAAAATACTTGATTGAGAGTCAAGAGACCTCTTTTTTAGACCTATTATTTAGAGGTTGGAAGGGACTTTAAAGTTCATCAGAATGATCCTTTTTGTTTTACAGATAAAGAAACTGAAGTCCAAAGATGTTAAATGACTTGACCAGGGTCACACAGTTAATACTTGTCAGAGGCAAGATTTGAACTGAGGTCTTCCTGACTAGTCATGTGACTTTGTCCTTTCTGCTCCAATTTCCTCATTGATAGACAACTTCAAAGGTCTCTTCCAGTCTAATATTGGTGAGGTCACATGAACACATGTCCAGATTTTTTCTCAAGGAAGAGGGCAGTGTGTTGCTGTGATATGATCAGTAGATAAAAATTAAGTGGATCTAAGTTCAAATCCTACTTTTCTCTCTTATTATTTATATGTCTTTAGGTAAGTCATTCACCTCCTCTGGCCATTTTGGTCTATAAAATAATGAGGTTACACTAGATAAATCAAAGTATCCTTTCTAGTTCAAAATCTTATGACCTACTCTATGTTTAACATCTAAATACTTCTTTCAGAGGATAAAGCACCATCCCTATAGTATAGGTGGGGTACATGGAGGTACTGGGAATTCAGTTAAATAAGATCAAGAGCCTTGAGTAGCTTACACCTGGACAGTGACTGAGACAGAAATAAAAATTCTTGGTCCTTAAGAACCTCATTTGAATCAATGCTAGTAATCACTTCTTGAGTCCTCAGCATGTGCCTAGTCCTGTGCACATCACCACAGAGGATACCAAAAAAGCAGTAGCTATGGCCCCAGCCTCCCCCAGTGGTCTGATTCCATTCAAGCCAATTTAATAAACATTGAAATGACCATGTGGAGAACTGAAAAGAATGCTGGATTAGGAGCTAGATTCTAATTCTGGTCTCCCATTCAACGACCTGTATGATTTTCGTTAACTTTCTCAACTTTCCTGGAGCTCAGTTTCCTCATCTGTAAAATGAAGGAAATGGACAAGATGAGAGGTCCATCCTGGCCCTAAATCCATGGTCCTACAATGTACAAGATGTTGGGCTAAGCACTGGGTACATGAAATCAATCAATCAACAACTCTGCTAAGCACCAAGGATACAAAAAGAGGCAACAAGCAAACAAGTTTGTTTGCCTCCGACAAGTATTAGCTGTGTGGCCCTGGTCAAGTCATTTTACATCTATGGGATTCAGTTTCTTTATCTGGGGACTGTACTGATGACCTTTAAGGTTTCTTCCAACCTCTAAGTAACAGGTCTTAAACAAACAAAACAGAAACCCTGCCCTCAAGGAGCTTACTGGAATGGAATTGGGTCATATGTCTGGGAAAAATGTGTCAACAATCCTAAGGTACTCTTTTATAAACTCTTAGTTCTGTATTAATTAACAGAGGCAGAGAATGAAGTTTGGTGGTGAAGAGAGTTACCACAGAGACCCTAAATGAGTTCTCCATTTGCAAAGAATTAGAATGCAATGCAACAAATTAGGGAGACAGAACTTTCGAGCTCGGAGGGGTCTTAAACATTCTCTAGTACAATTCCCCTTATTTTATGGAGGAAAAGAAAACCCACTAAGGTCCAATAAGAGAAAGTGACTTTGCCCAAGGTCACATAGCTTAGAGACAGAACAGGCTCCCAACTAAGTTGCTAGACTCTTCTTGTTTTACTTTAACGTGAAAATTTTACTGAATCTAGTTCAGTACTTCCCTGCAGCATTCCCAGGATGAAGTAGGTGCTCAAGGTCATTGTCACAATCATCAGCTCAGACCGTTCTATAATAGGGTAGAAATAACTACGAATGCCAGGGTGTGGCTCTGACACTTGCTAGCTGTGTGATTCCAGGTGAGACGTTTAACCTCTCTGTGCCACTAACCTCATGAGGTTGTTGGGATGAAAGCACTTGGTCAACCTAAAAGTACTGAATAAATATGGATTATTATTATTGTCAATAGTTCAGGGGCATAGGGGCGGCCAGGTGGCTCAGCCAGTAAGAGCACCGGCTCCAGTGTCGGGATGACCTGGGGATCAAATCCAGGCTCAGATACTTAGCACCACATCCAGAAATAATTGGCTGTGTAACCTTGAGCAAGTTACTTAACCCCGATTGCTTTAAAAAAATAGTTCAGGGGCATTCCAGTGGATGTCCAATCATCATCATCTCCCAGACCATCAATACCTGCCCATTCTGTGGGCAACTCTTGGCCATGGCTGTCCCCTATAAAAATCTGCCAGAGAGAGTACATCTTCTGTAAGTCAGGGACTTTCCTCTTCACCTTTTGACATACTGTGAATACCAAAAAACAGAACACATGGGCTCTCTGTTGATTATGTGGCCAGTCCATCTCCATCTTTTCTTCTACACATACATTTTTATGGGACGGTAGCATGGCAGGTGGTCTTAAAGCATGAAGATCTGGATTCAAGTCCTGCCTTTGATACATATCGTTTGTGTGGCACAGGACATGCCTCATAGTGCTCCAAGCACTCTGTCCTTCTATGAACTGTGGAGAAGGTGCCGGTCTCCATTGGTAGAGGGAGTTCCCTATGCCAGGGAGATCACAGGTCCAGTTCCTATTCCTACTTAGCCCTGGATCATCTGGATCAATGTCTATTGGACATTTCAAACTGGATGTCCCAGAGATATTTCAAACTCCATGTCTAAAACTGAACTCATCATCTCTCTTCCCCCAAACCCCTTTCCTTATCTAAATCTCTATTTCTGTCACAGGCACCACTGCCCTTCCGGTGTCTCACATTCATAATCTCAGCATCATCCTGGACTTCTCAACTCTCACTCACCCCAGGCATACAATCAGTTGCCTAATCTTGCTGTTTCTATGTCTCTCACATCCAACATCTTCTCTCTGCTCATACAGCCACCACTGTAGCTGAAGCCCTCATCCCCTCTCACTTAGATAATTGCAATGGTCTCCCCATTGGTCCCCCTGCCTCAATTCACTTACAGCTTCAGTCCTTACTGCCTATTGCTGCTGAAGTGCAGATATGAATATGTGACTCCCCTACCTCAACCAACTCAGGTGATTTCCACTGGTCTTTAAGATAAAATACAAGCTCCTCTGTTTAGATTTGAAAGCCCTTCACAGTCTGTCTCCTGCAACTCTTTCCAACCTAACTAGATATCATACCCTTTCATGAACTCTACGATCCAGCCCAATTGGCCTTATTTCTTTTCCTCATTCAAGAAACATCTTCCATATTTTCCCCCATGACTGGATTGGCACTCTCTCCTTACATCTGCCTCACAGAGTTCTCTTTTAAGATGTAGCTCAGGCTCTATTTTCTGAATAAAGCCAAAGACTAGAGTTCTCCCTCTGAAATGACCTTGTATTTAACGACTTTGGTGAACATACCATTTGTTATTCTCAAGCTACACTAAGATATGTTCTCATGTGAAAACAATGAAGAGGATGGTTTTCAAGGAAGCTATATATGAACTGATCCAAAGTGAAGTAAGAAGAAAAAGGAGAATAGCTTCTATAACAATAACAGAATTGTAAAGGCAAACAACTCTGAAGAACTGGAGAACTCTGAATAGAGCTGGTCATTGACTTCCAGGTCCTCCTCCTTTCTCCATGACATGGTAGCTTCTCTGCCTTTGAGGTTCATGCTATTTATATCTATCATCCAATCACAATACTAGTAGAGGCTGTCTATAGACCCCAAAGTCACTCCCCTGCCTTCTTCAATGAGTTTGATACCAGGCTTAAAATTTTCCTCTCCTCACCAACTCCTGCCCTCATAACAGGGGATACATACATATGAATCTTCCTCAAATACCCTAACCACTCAGTTTCTCAACCTACTCATCTCCCATGAGCTATTCTTCCACCCCAGGTCAGACACACACAAAAGCAATCATACCCTTGATGTTGCTCTCACCCACAAAAGTAACCCTTCCATGCTTAAGAATTCTGAAATCACTTTATTTGACCATGATCTATTTCACCTCTCCCTCTGCCTTCTATTACATAACCCTACTCTTCACCCACCTCATGACCTCCAATCCCCTGGCCCTTCAATTTTCTCCCAGGTCATCTCCCCTGCACCTGCTACTCTCTCCTCTCATCCCTCTGTTGACTCCTTGGTGAAACAATTCAACTCTACACCCTCCTCCTCTCTTAAATCCCTAGCTTCCTTATCATACTTCCAATTACACCCAGCCAAGCCTCAGCCCTGGATCATTCCCATCATTTGTCACTTTCATGACTACATACTAGCAGCTGAAGGAAGGTTGAGAAAAATCATGCAATCATTTTGGCTGGGTCCACTACAAATTTATATTATACAAACTCAACTGGGCCCTTGTGCTGCTAGGCAATCCTACTGTGCCTCCCACTCTCCACAGCGGCTCTTCTTAACCTTCTCCTCCCTCCTCAAAGCTCCCATGGCTCTTTCTCTCCCAATTCTCTCAGCTGAGAACCTCACCTCAGATATTACAGAAAAAAATGGAGGCCATTTGCTCTGAGCTCCCCCTTCTCTGCTCATTCTCCTCTCCTATCACTCAGATACTTTTTGCCACTTTATCCTCCTTCATCCCTGTCTCACATGATGAAGTGGACTCACTCCTTACTAAGGCCACCCCTCTGCTTGCTCAAATGATCTCATTCCACCCAGTCTTCTCCAACAGATTACCCCCTCTGTCATCCTTACTGTGTATGCAAAAAGGGAAATTGAGATACTATTCAGTCCTTTGCATTAAATCATGGAAGCAATATAACCTGAAAGTTGTGGTCCACAACAGCCTCTGTATTCCTAAATACTCCAATTTTGCAGTTAGTATTGATCAGACTAACCAGGTAATTCATTATTCCACTTCCACTTTCTTCTACAGAGATAATGCACAGATTGGTTTAAACAGACTCATACCTTGAGAACAAGTGTTCTCAAGAAGGACAATACATATGTAGTATTTGTCATAGGATTTTCTTTTTCTTTTCCATTCAAAAGGTGGTGCAGTGGATAGAGCCATCGGTCTGAGAGTCAGGAAAACGAGTTCAAATCTGGCCTCTGATACTTATGAGGTATGTGACTCTGAGCAAGTCACTTCACCCTGTTCGCCTCAGTTTCCTCATCTGCCAAATGAGCTGGAGAAGGCAATGGGAAACCACTCTGTATCTTTGCTAAGAAAACCCCAAATGGGATCATGAAAAGTCTGACATGACCAAAACAACCGAACAACCACAGAGAATAAAAGCATGAACTTGGAGATAAATACTTCTCAAGGTCCCTTCCAACTCCAGCATTCCAAGGCTTATTGGGAAGATTTGGAGCCAGAGGTCCTAGACTCCCTTCCTATTTCTACCTCTTATTGCCTGGGTAATATTGGCAATTCATTCTCTCTGAGAGCCTTAGACTCAGCAAATGTTTGCTGTGAAAATAAACTGTAATGAGGCCAGCCAATATCAGTTAAACATCATTAGACTGAGAAGAGAAGTAAGGGAGACAGTGCGGTCCAACGGAAAGAACTTGATTTACAATTAGAGGACCTCAGATCAAGTCACAGCTCTGCCCTTTGTTGCCTGGTGACCTTGGACAAATCATTGGCTTCCCTTGGCCTCAGTTTCCTCATCTGTAAAATTAAAGGAGATTGGACTACATGGCTTCTAAGGTACCATCTAGCCCTAATTTTTTTTTAAAGCAATCGGGGTTAAGGAACTTGCTTAAGGTTACATGGCCAGTTATTTCTGGGTGTGGTGCTAAGTATCTGAGCCTGGATTTGAACCCCAGGTCATCCTGACACTGGAGCCTGTGCTCTTACTCGCTGTCCTACCTGGCTGCCCCTAAGCAACTGGGGTTAAGTAACTTGCTCAAGGTTACACGGCCAGGTATTTCTGGGTGGGTGCTAAGTATCTGAGCCCGGATTCGATCCACAAGTCATCCCAACAGTGGAGCCGGTGCTCTTACTCGCTATGCTACCTGGCCGCCCCCGTCTAGCCCTAATTCTATGCTTCTATGATCAACACATACCCAGTCTAGCAGGAGCATCTTTGAGAGCAATAAGCAATTTGACAAAGAATTGCCCTATGGATCCTAGGAGATCCCCAGCCATTTAAGGTGCCTCTGGCTCTCTAGAATGCATGCCCTGGCCACCCTTAATGGAGCAATTTATCAACTGTGATGAAAGAGACCTAAACTCCTGGGACAAGGTCAGTCAACTCTCGCTTCTGATCTAGTGAAGGAAAAGGAAGGCAACCATAGCAATAGCTCACCTGCCCCAGGAATTCAGAATTTCCCTAAGGGTTCAAGTTTCAGAGGAGAGAAATAAGGATGTAGAAACAGCCCAGAGGTAGAGAAAGAGCACTGCTCCAGAGCTGAAAACCTAAGATCCAATCTTGCTGTGAGAACTTGGCCAAGGTACTGGGCCTCCCTAGACCACAGATTTGCTTGTTGTCAAAGGGGGTAGCAGAGGTAAATGAGGCAACTTCTAAGGTCCCTTTGAGTGCAGGCATTCTTTGACATGTGGAATGGAGAGAGCTTGATTTGTAGTTAGAGGTTCTGCATTCGAATCCCAGTTCATCTATTTCCTACGCCTATAATCTTAACCATGTTTTACCTCTGTGGGCTTTAAATTCCCCATCTATAAAATAATAGAGTTGGAACAGATGCCCTCTAAGGATCCTTTTCAATTCTAAGTCTTTGACCTTATCGTTCTAATTATCAATTAACTACACAGATTTTAAAACCACCCAAGGAACCCCTGTGTTGCAGGCGGTCTTCTCTCTGCTGGAGGACGATTCATTTTGCTGGTAATGAAGGGCAAATGGGCCCTTCTTGACATTTTACTTTGGAGCTTGGAATTTCAGCTCGTGCAATTAGTAAAGTTCCTCCATGTACACATCTGACAAATACCGAAAGGGATCTGACTCTTCCACCCGATGGCAAGGGTGTACAGAAGCAGTTCATCCTAACAGAAGTCCTGACTAAGGAGATGAATACATGGGGAAAGCCTAGGTAAGCCCAGGCATTCTCCCAGGGAGTAAGACCCCTTTCCTCTCTACTGCCTTCCCATTCCTCCTTCTGAGTCTTTACTGCCCTGCTGTCTTGGGGCAAGAGGTGGGGGGAGGGGGAAGGAGGGTTGGGGAGTGTCACAAAGTTCATATGATTGAAATAACTCAAATAACAGAGGTAGATAGGTGGCACAGTAGATAGGAAATTGGATCTGGAGTTGGGAAGAACTGAATTCAAATCTTGCCTCTGATATTTACTAGCTATGTGACTCTGGGCAAGTCACTTAACTGTTGACTGCCTCAGTTACCTCCTCTGTAAAATAAGGATAATAATACCATATAATATCATATAATATAATGTAATATAATATAATATATAATAACAATAATTATAATAATAGCAATAACCCTCTCAAGGTTATTGTGATACTATTACTACTACTACTAGTACTGATCTGCTATTATTACTGTAGCTAACATTTACATGGTGCTCACTATGTGCTGTGCCAAGAGCTTTATAATTGTTATCTCATTTGATCATCAAAACAAGTGAGGCACTTGGAAAGTGGTCACTCATATTACTCCCATTTTGCAGAGGAGGAAACTGAGGTAAACAAAGGTAAGTGACTTGCCTAGAGTGAAACAGTTAATAAGTCTTTTAGGCTAGTCTTCCCAACTCTGGGCCCAGCACTCTATCCAGGTGCACTGTACCACTTAGCTGCCCCTAATGAAAAAAAAAAAGAGATAATCTGCTTTGTGTACTTTAAAGCACTGCAAAATGATGACTATCATTATTGTTAATATAGGTAACATAATTGAATTTGTCATTGAGTTTGAACTTTTAAAGGAAAAAGGAGAAACCAAGAGACAGAGAGAATTTAGATACAGACACGTACCTCAAAAGGCAGGTGTGGAGACTCACAGGGACACAGAATCAGAGTCATACAGACTCGGAGACAGGTCTGCAGGCTAAATCAGCTAAACAACCCCCGAGTGCAAGAAATCAGCACTGCAGGGGACTAATGAACCAGTGGAGCAAACCCATTATCTCCCTTACCTGGTACTGTGAAACATTTTGGATTATAGAGATCCAGAAGGGAAATGGGATCTATTAGAGAGGAAGGCAGTTTGTTGCCTTCTAAAAATGAAAGAGCTGTCTGAAGATTTGGGGTATAAATCTGTTCTGTATTTTCTTTTGTCAAGTTAAGTAAAACCTGTCCTATATCCAATACTTTGTTAGCCTGAGTGTTTTCAGGGCTGATAATGACCTTTAAAAGGATAAGTGAATGTTTCCAGAGGACAAACAAACACAGAGACATTTGGACTATAGAGATCCAGAAGGAAAATGGGACCTATTAGAGAGAAAGGCAGTTTGTTGGCCTCTAAAAATGGAAGAGAGATGTCTGAAGATTTGGGGTATAAACCTGGTCTGTATTTTTTGTCAAGTTAAGTAAAACCTGTCCTTTATTCAATACTTTGTAAGCCTAAGAGTTTGCAAGGTTGTTAATGACCTTTAAAAGGATAATCTAATGTTCTCAGGGGAAACTCTAGTTGAGGGCAAATAAAAACAGAGATTATTACTGAGAGGCTTCTAAGCATGGGTGAAACTGATCTCCTATGTCAGGAGTCCATGGGCTACACTGATCTCCACCAAAGCTTGACTTTAAGAAAGAATGAGGTTTAAAGCCAAATGGATAAATTACCATACTGCCTTAGAAGTGGCATTTACTTTGAGCCAGAGCTAAAATTTCTAGAAGAAAAGAGTAAAGCTCATATTCTATGGCCTAGAGATTGTTTGGAAGTTGAAATTCAATAAAGCATAAAGAGATCTCAAGAATACATTAATGCTAAAAGACAGCCAATCACATAGGTAAAAACAGATGTGTTTTTCTAGTTTGCTCTGCATTTCTCTGACAGCGATGACACTTGTTCCGGTATATCATACTTTGAAAGGAACACAGCCAACTGAGTTTTCAAAATGGGCAATGGGGAGAGGCATTTCAAAATCTATTTTCAGCAGCATGGCACAATGCGGGGGGGGGAACCACAGAACCAAGAGTCAGGAGACTTGAGTTCTGGTCCTGGTTCTAACAGTTACTGGCTGTCTGCTTCTTGGCTATGCTTCACTTATCATAAGTAGAACTGGGATAAATAGTTCATAGACTTAGAAGTGGAAGGATCCCTAAGGGCTGAGTTCCAACTTGCTCATTTTATAAAGGACAGAACTGAAGCCCAGAGAGGTTACATGAAGTCACACAGGTAGTAAATGGTAGAGTTGGACTTCAATTCAGGTCCTTTGGATCTCAAGCCAGTGCTCACTGCATTATATTCTGTAGGACCGTAGGATCACAGATTTAGAGTTGGAAGGGAATTTGGAGCTTATTTCGTCTGACTCCTTTATTTTATAGATGGGGAAACTGAAGCCCTTAGAAGTTAAGTGACTTGCCCAAATTCCTACAGGTAGTAAGATACAGATCTGTGATTTGAACTCAGGTCCTTTGACTCTAAATCCAGTACTCTTTTTATTGCTTCCTCCAAAAGAGACCTCATTAAAGAGAAAACTGCACCCGTGTATAGCCTGTCCATATTATAGCTCATATATGTATAATGACTTAAGTTTTACACAGTGATTTGCTCACAACGAGCCATGAGCTAGTTAACCATCACCATTTTGTAGATGGGAACTGAGGCACAGAGTGGTGAAGTGATTTGCCCAGATTCACAAAATAAGCATCAGAATTAGGAACTGGGTCCAGCGTTCTCTCTAGGTATCCAGGCCTCAGCCAATGAGGCAACAGAAAACTTCATAGGGACTCAGTAGATCTGGCAAACCATCTGTACTATCTTAACAAGCAAACTAAATGCCTTGTTTAAAAGGGGACAATCAGCTGAAGAGGGCAGAATAAAGGCTTCACAGATGGTGTTAGAAAATGGGCCTGGGGAGAGGAGGAGGAAGAACCCTGGGAATGTTTTCTGTAGACAACCATTTGCATCCTCTTAACCCTTGGATGTGGAAAAAAACAGGAGGAGGTGGGGACAGACTCTAGGAGGGAGAGCAGGTGGCACCAGCAAGAGCAGGGTGGAGTGTAGCCAACATAAGGGCCAGGCCCTCATAGTATGGGGCTTGGACATGGCATATGTCTGCTGTCTGTGAACCAGGCTCAGTAAGTCCAGAGAGCTCATCCCTAGGCTGTGGCCAGCAGTAGTTCTTTAAGATAGTCTATTAAGGGGGAAGGAAGGGAAGAATCATTTATTAAACACCTACTATGTGCCGGTCACTGCACTAAGAATGTTACAATGATCTCATTTGGTCTCCACAAAAACCCTGAGAGGTAGCGGCTACTATTATTATCCCCATTTTAAAGTTGTGGAAACTGAGGCAGACGCATTAACAGCTTATCCCAGAGTCCCACAGCTCGTCAGTGTCTGAAGCTGGATTTGAAATCAGGTCAGCACTCTTTCCCACTGCCCCACCTAGCTAATAAGTCACAGAGGGGCTGTACACAGTACCCCCACTGATTTGATTTGTCTAATCAGTTCAATGAGGATATTAAATACCCAGTAAGCACTTAATAAATTATCTATCTTTTATCTATGGATCTACCTATTATCTATCTACCTATCATCTACTGTGTCTGTCATCAACCTATGTACCCATTACATAGCTATGTGTCTATCACCAAACTACCTATCATTTATCTGTGTCTGTCTATCATTTATCTATGTGTCTATCATTTGTCTGCCTATGATCTATCCTTTATTCTGTAGTATATCTATTACCATCTGCCTATCTGTTATTCATACACGTGTCTATCAT
>NW_027185798.1:26009089-26017010 GCF_028583685.1 Petaurus breviceps papuanus
AGTCAGAGAGAGAGACAGGAGACACAGAGAAAGAGACAGAGACAGAGAGAGAGACAGAGACAGAGTCAGAGAGAGACAGAGACACACAGAGAGACACAGAGAAAGAAAGAGACAGGAGACAGAGAGAGACAGAGAGAGACAGAGACAGAGGGAGAAGTCCATGTTGTCTGATATGTCAATAAGAAATCTATTCAGAGTGAATCCAAAATCACTTCATTGTGAGGGAGGACACTAACACCTGGGAGCATCATCAGCAAAGGTCTTGCGTGAGAGGAGGGGACGCTTACAGAATTGACTTCTGGCATGAATATTACACTATTGGAGTCTTTTCCCAGTTATCCAGGGGAACCGCCTCAGAGTCACAGTAATAAAGTGAGGATGACATGTGATCCCATTTGAGCCTCACCACAACCCTGTGAAATCCTTCCCTCTTCCTC
Organism: Petaurus breviceps papuanus; assembly: GCF_028583685.1. NCBI lineage: Eukaryota > Metazoa > Chordata > Mammalia > Diprotodontia > Petauridae > Petaurus > Petaurus breviceps. The sequence continues at coordinate 26,009,527 of NW_027185798.1, forward strand.
TGCACATTCACTCCTTAGTCAAACATTGTGGAGTCTCCTCCCACTCCCCATCACTTCTTACATCAGATCTCCCTTTAAAGGCCCTTATGGCCAGCAGGGGCAGTGGAAAGGACACTGGCTTTAGAACCAGAGGATCTGGATTCAATTTTTTGCTCTGCCTCTGTGACCTTGGCCAAGTCAAATCACCTTCTCTGGGTCTCTAAGACTCCCATTCCTCATTTATGAAAAGAAGGAACTGGGTTATATGGCTTGCCACACCTCTCATCTAGACAGTTTAAAAAGCCCCCTAATTGATCTCCCTGTGTCTAGTCTCTCCCCTCTCCTATTTATTTTTTTCATGAAGCTACCAAAATAATATTCTTAGAACATAGGTTTGATCATGTCATTCTGTTGCTCAAATATCTTCAGTGGAACCCCAGGCTTTTAAAACAAAATATAAAATCTTCAGCCTGGCATTTAAATCCACAGTGATCTGACTCTGTTGTCAGAATTTTTTCTGCTTTCAGAATTATTTCATATAAATCCATCTCACCCATTGGATGATGTGCTATTCCCCTTTGCACAGGCTGTTCCCTCATGCCTGGCAAACATATCCTCCTCTCTTCCGTTCCTTAGGATCCTCCTTCAAGACTTATTTCAGATGCTACTTCCTAGGCAAAGTCTTTCCTGACGTAAGGACAGTTAGGGGGCACAGTGGAGAAAGTGCTGGGCCTGGAGTTAGGAAGATCTGAGTTCAAATCCAGCCTTCCTAGCTGTGTAACTCTGGGCAAGTCACTTATCCACTCTCTGCTTTATATATAAAATGTTTCCTTATATGTGAAATGGAGATAATAGCCCCTATCTCCCAGGTATGTTGTGACAATCAAATGAGTTATTTGTAAAGCACTTTGCAAACCTTAAAACACCATATAAATGACGCCTAATATAATAATCACCTTTACATGTAATTATGTAGTATCATATATAAGTATGTTATAATGTATATAATACATGTAATATGAACATACTAATGTATTATATATTCTAGATTATTGTATATATTCTATATTACATGAGTATAATAAGTATAAATATAAAGGTATATTTATAGAATTATAAAATATGTGATATAGTATACATAAATATATAATTAATAAGATATGATATATAATTATTTCTTATTGCAATTATCATCATAATTATAATTCTTGTTCTCTAACTTGCTAATGAGTTCTATCTCCTTACACTATCTTATAACTGCCTTTCTCTTCCCACACTGTATCTCCTTCTTTCTCTCCCTCCTTGAAGGCAGGGGTGCTTTGGTTTTTTGTTTTGTTTTGTTTGCAGCCAGCATGGAACAGTGGAATGGATGGATTCTTCAGCCTGCCTGTGTGACCCTGGGAAATCATTTAAAATCTCTGGGTCTCAATTTCCTCATTAGATGGAAGGAATTGGGCTTGGGGGCTCCTTCTAGTCCTCAGGCTAGGGTCTCATGAGCCTTCATACCTCGGTCCCTTCCAGTCTTTAATGTTTATAGATTATTCCTCTCCATGCATTTTCAGCTCCGGGCACACTGGTCTGCATGGTCAGCCACGACCCTCAGGGTTTGCCTTCACTGTCCCCCATGCCCAGAATTCTCTGAACCTGCATCTTAGTCTTTTTTGTTTCCTTGGCCTATTTTAAGACATCCCAAATCCCATCTTTTGCAGGATCCTTTTCCTGGTCACCTCAATTACTCATGCTTTCCCTTCCAAATTGCCTTCTATCTGCTCTGTATACAGGGCAGCTAAGTGGCACAGTAGATAGAGCACCAGCTCTGGAGTCAGAAGGACCTGAGTTAAAATCCAGCCTCAGACATTTACTAGCTGTGTGACCCTGGGCAAGTCACTTAACCCTGTTTGCCTCAGTTTCCTCATCTGTTAAAGGAGCTGGAGAAGGAAATGGCAAACCACTTTAGTATCTCTGCTGAGAAAACCCCAAATAGGGTCACAGAAAGGCAAACACAACTAAAATGATTCAACAACAACAACAACAACAACAACTCTGTACATATCCAATTAATTTTTTTTTGAGGGGGGAAAGCAAGTCAATTGGGGTTAAGTGACTTGCCCAAGGTCACATGGCTAGTTTTTGTGTTAAGTGTCTGAGATCCGATTTGAACTCAGCTTCTGACTCCAGGGTTGGTGCTCTATTCACTGCGCCACCTATCTGTCCCATATCTAATTATTTACATGTTGTCTCCTCCATTAGAATGTGCCCTTCTTGGGGGCAGAAACAATGCTTTTGTCTCCCTTTGTATCCCCAGTGCTTAGCATAGTGCCTGATGCAAAGTAGATGCTTGTTGACTGACTGAATAACCCCAGAGCCTAATGCAGTGCCTTGGACATAGACACAAATCAGTGCTTCCTGGATTGAACTGAATCACATATAAAAAATCTTCTAAGAGGCAGGCTTCTTTTTTTCCAGCTGGCAAGACAGCCAGGCAGCCAGAGGCAGGACATAGTGGCAGGTGCATTCTTATCTATTTAATTAGATAGGACTCTGCTAATGAGGTCAAGGCCATAGGCCCTGTCCCAAGGTGAGCAGGCTATCTCTGTTCTATTTCATAGCTACAGGCAGTACCCTTTGACCCTGGCCCACCAGCTCTCCCATGTGTGCCCTTGACCGTAAGAGGGACCAGGTGAGAGAATACAGATGGCTCTACAGAAATCCATTATCCTTGATAGATTCAAAGCCTCAGGCTCTAGGGAAAATGGGGCAGTAGTGTGATCTTTATCTGTCTGAAGGACCACATCATAATTGCTCCATGGAGACCTCTTCTGTTTTAATAAGTGTTAACATTGCTGGGGTGCTGCTTTCCCACCTTAAAGCTTATAAAGAACTTTGGGTTATTGGGAAACTAATACAGACCGATACTAGTGTTTAAAAGTGAGGGAAAAGTTGCCCGGTAGATAAATGATGAAAGGATGTGAACACATAATTCTCAAAAGAATTGCAAACTAATTATGACCATATAAAAGAGTGTACTAAATCACTAATAAGAGAGACATGCAAGTCAAAACAGCTTGGAGGCTTCACCTCTCACCCAGTAAAGATGGTGAAGATGATCAAAGATGTGAATATGGTAAGAGGAGTTGTAAAAAGATGGAAACAATAATGCATTGTTGGTGTGGCTGTGAACTGGTTCAACAATTTTGGAATTATATAAAGAGCGTGACTAACTTACCCATACCCACTGATCCAGACATTCCACTTTTAGGGACATACCCCAAAGAGGCCAATGACAAAAAGAAAGGTCCCGTATATATCAAAATATTCATAGTAGCACTTTTTGTAGTAGGAAATTTTTGTAGTAGGAAATAACTGGAAACAAAATCAAGCCCACAGAATGGAGAATGGCTAAATAAGTTGTGACACATGAATGTAATGGAATATTACTGCTCTTTAAGAAACAAAGAATATGATGAATACAGAGAAAACTATAAGAAATGTGAACTGATGCAAATTGAAGAAATCAGAACCAGGAAAATAGGCAATGACCACGGCAAAGGAAATGGAAAGAACAACAGAAAAATTGAAATGTAATGCTGCAAAATTATAAAGATCAAGCTTGTTCCCAAAGAAGAGATATAAATAGGTACTTCCCTTCCTTCTTTGCAGAGCTGGGGGCTATTGATAGGAAACGCTATAGAAAATGTCAGATTTTTGATATGGTGATTAATTTTGTTGAATTAATTTCCCCCCTCTATTTTGTTATATCCTTTGTTATAAGGGATTGGTCTCTGTAAGAGGGGGAGGAAGAAAGCAATCAAAGAAGAAGGTATATATTGGTAAATATAGGTGATGTAAAAATAAAAGATACCAACAAAATTTATTTTAATTCTTAAAAATCACATGAAGGAACAAAATAATAGATTTAAGTGAAGAACAAATGAATGAATGAATGAATCAATGAAAAATAAAAAATAAAGAAGTAAAGAATAAATAAATAATAAATAAATGTTAGTAATGATGCTATTCAATATCATTTTATATCTTTCAAGTTGCTTTCACACATATAGTGAAGGAGATAGGCAAGGCATTATCCCCAGTTTATAGGTGAGGAAATTGAGGCCCCAAAGTTAAGTAATTAACCTATCAGCACACAGAGAGGTCATTGTAGAGCCAGGATTAGAATCCAGGTCTCCTGACCCTGGCCTAGGACTTGTTTCATGATGCTATTGTTCCATGATATCAAGTCAATATTTTAAGTTTAAAAAATGAGAAAATCATGGACTTTTGGAGCTTAAAGAGATCCCAGAAGTCACCTAGTCAAAGCTATATTCTAATAATTTGTTCTACAATATGTCACTGTAGTCAGAGGATCTGAGTTCAAATCCTACCTTTGATGATTATTACCTATGTGACCTCAGGCAAGTCACATAACTTCCTTCAGTTTCCTTATCTCTAATATGAGAGTTGGATCAGGTGGCCTCTGAGGTTCCTCCTAGGTCTAGATCTAAGATATTATAATCTTATATCTGACAAATGCCAATTCACCTTTGCTTAGAGAACTCCAATAGCAGGGGGCAGGAAGGGGGAAGTACACAATCTCTTATCACAGTCCAGTCCACTTTGGAATGAATTGTTAGGAAGTTTTTCCACTTATGTTAAACCTAAATTTGTCTCCCTATACCCTCCATTCCATGTTCTCAGTTCTGTCAATCTCATGGTAGAACAGACTACTTTATCCATTCCTGTCTTTTCAGGAGAACTCATTTTATTTTCAATCTGTAGCAAATGCTTTCATCATACAAGACTTTACAATTCTTGTATGCTCCAGTTTTACTCCCATCATCCTTTATTTGTTGCTGCTTTTCATTTTTTTAAGCAGAAAAGAAATGTTGACTGTCATGGAATGTCATGTTCAATAAAATCAGTCTGCTACAGGCTCTCAGGGCTCCTGTTAGCTGGACTTTGGGACAATGTGTGCAGAGGCCCAGGGGTATTTCACAATGTATAGAAACTCCTATCACTGCTTCTCTCTGCTGTTGGGACTTTGAGGATCAGATTATTACTAGTGTGTGCTCTGAGTCCCCAACCCCAGTGTTAATTCTTCATATTAGACTTTCAGCCTTGATTGGATTGTTACATTTAAATGAGTTTGTTGAGCATGCCTGCCTAATTACAAATATAGTTTCATGTGCTATGAATGCCAATCCAACCCAATATAGTCAGCAAATACAAGTTTGTCAGTATATAAAAGTCTGTTTATCATACTATATATACACATCTCTGTATATAGTGCTACATATACATGTGTCTATATGAGATAATACATACATTATCTCATTTTATCCTTATAACAACCCCGTGAAATATATATTATTATCCCCATTTTACTGATGATGAAACTGAGGCTGATAGTGGTTAAGTGACTTGCTTAGGGTCAAGTAAGTGTTTGATGTCAGAATTGAATTCCTCTTATGACTCCATGTATAGTGCCTATTCAATCAGATGTTAAAAAAAATTAAGTTAACAAGTAAGTTAAGCACCTACTGTGCTAGGCATCAATGATATGGTCCTGGACATCACAGAGCTTGCTTACAGTGTAGTAGGGTAAAGCTCAACCATGGATTAATGAGATTATGCAATATTCCACAGATATTCATCAGAGAGGTGAAGAATAAAGCTCTAGACTAGGGGAATGGCTCCTGACAAGAGAGGGGAGGCTCCCTACATGAGGTAGAATATAAGTCAGGCTTTAAGGGATGGATAGGAATTCAGCAGGGAAGAAGAGTATCCCAACTACAGGAATGGTCTAAGCAAAGGTATGGGGGTGGGAAAGTGGAGTCTAGATTCAGAGGATCATAGAGTCATAGGACTAGAATGGCAAGAAACCTCAGATGCCATTGGTTTCAATTTCCTTGTTTGACAGATGAGGAAACTGGGGGAAGTGACAAGGTAGGAAGCATCCAAGGCAGAATTTGAACCCAGATCCTCTGACTTCAGAGACAATGCTCTGTATCCCATATAGAGAGTAGTCTAGTTTACTTGGTACCTAAATATGCACAGAGCACAGTAACTTTGAGTAAGGTTAGAGAGGTAAGGTAGTATTACATTGCAGAGTGTGATGAATGCCAGACAACACAATTAAATCTTCATTTTTTGTAATCAATAAGAAGCCACTGAGGGGCAGCTAGGTGGCGCTGCAGTGGATAGAGTGCCAGGTCTGGTGTCAGGAAAACTCGTCTTCCTGAGCTCAAATCTGGCCTCAGATAATTACTAGCTGTGTGACCTTGGGCAAGTCACTTAACCCTGTTTGCCTTAGTTTCCTTATCTGTCAAATGAGCTGGAGAAGGAAATGGCAAACCACTCCAGTATCTTTACCAAGAAAACCCCAAATGGGTGGGGTAATGGAGAGTTGGACACAACTGAAACAACTCAACAACACAAGAACAAGAAACCACTGTTGAGACTGTGCCAGAAGAGTGACACTGAGAAGACAAGTGAAACACAAGACACAGGCACCTATTTGCCCTCCATGGAAGCAGGTGGGAAGCTGCCATGTAGAGGATAGAGAGTCAGTGAGGGGGTTGTGCTCATTCTATTTTCTCTGGTTGTTCCTCCATTCCTGGGATGCTCTCCCTCCTCATCTGTACCTCCTGGCTTCCATGGCTTTCTTTAAGTGCCAAATAAAATCCTATTTTCTGCAGGAATCCTTTTCCAACCCCTCAATTCCAGTGCCTTCCCTCTCTTAATGATTTCCTCTTTTCTATATATAGCTTGTACATATTAATTTGTTGCCTCCTCCATTAGATTAGGAGCTCCCTGAAGACAGGGTCTGTGTTTTGCCTCTTTTTGTATATCCAGAGCTTGGCAGCGTGACTGGAACATAGCAAGCAATTAATTAAAGTTAAGACCCCTTCAAGCTATGATTCTAAAACACTATCAGCAGAGTGAATAGAGCTCTGGGTCTGGAGTAAGGAAGATCTGAAATCAAATCAGCACCAGACACTAGCTGTGTAACCTTGGGCACAAATCACTTAACCTCTGCCTGCCTCAGTTTCCTCAACAGTAAAATAGGGATCATAATAGCACCTACCTCCTAGGATTTTTGTGAGGATCAAATGAAATGATATTTGTAAAGTGCTTAGCACAGTGCCTGATACATAATAAGTGAATAATAAGTACTTCCTTCCTTCCTTCCTTCCTTCCTTCCTTCCTTCCTTCCTTCCTTCCTTCCTTCCTTCCTTCCTGCCTTCCTGCCTTCCTTCCTGCCTTCCTTCCTGCCTTCCCTGAGTCCTCTAAGGCTGTAAGTTGCAGAGAAGGTGCTGACCTGTATTAGTAGAGGGAATTTCCTTCTCTAGAAGTTCCCTATATTAAGGAAATGAAATGACCAATCTCTATCCTTATCCCTTGTTTTTTTGTTTGTTTTTCTTTTTTTTTAAGCAAGGGACACTTGCTCATGCTCTCTCTCTCTCTCTCTCTCTCTCTCTCTCTCTCTCTCTCTCTCTCTCTCTCTC
>NW_027185798.1:26017020-26034798 GCF_028583685.1 Petaurus breviceps papuanus
CTCTCTCTCTCTCTCTCTCTCTCTCTCTCTCTCTCTCTCTCTCTCTCACATATGCACGCATGCATGCATGCACACACACGCACGCACACACACTCACACACACCCTTTATGGCATCCAAGGAAGCCAATGCTTAACTTGAAATTCTCTTAATCAGAGTTACTAATACCTTGTGGAAAACATTCCACTTAGAAACAATTAGGCTGATGGATTTCTTTTCCTCTTCCCACTTATTACCACAGATGTTGATGTGAAAATCAGGCTGCTGCCTCCTGGAAGACGATTTGCTCTCACTCTGCCAGTCCAACCTGTCCCCTGCTCCCTTCACTAACCTGCAGTTTTAATCAATCCCCTGCCATGTGGCACAGTCAACAGTATGGTTCCAAGTAGATTAGTTGCTCAGTTGACAAAGGAAGTCACAGGTGACCAGCCATGTGAGGCTAGATACTTCTAGTTTTCCATGAAAATGTCTCTAGTAAGAAGGGGAAAGGGAGGATGCTGAGACAGAGACAGATAAAGAGTCAGAGATAGAGAGAGTGTGAGAATTAGTGAGACAGGGAGTGAGGGAAGAAGAGAGAGAGGGAGGGAGAGAGAGAGAGAGAGAGAGAGATTTTTTCCTCCAAATAAAGCAGACATTGTTATTTCCACACAGGCTTTGGAATCTTCATGTATAAAATGAAGGAGTTGGATTAGTCAATCTGCAAGGCTCCTTCCTGGCTATATGATCAGAGATTTTGTGATATTATCAGGGTGAAGAAATATTATATTTTAAAATCATTTCCTATTTTGCTGTTTCAAGGCTGATAGCAGCAAAATAAGGAAATGAATTAAGACACAGGCACAGCATCCAGAATAAGGAAGGCTGCAGTTCCCACCATACTTTGCTCTGGTCACATCACATCTAGATAAACACAGCCTGTCCTGGCTACCATATATTAGGATATTGATAAACTGGAGAGCAGACAGAGAATGGTGTCCTATGTGACCTTGGACAAGTCATTTAATTTCCAGGTACCTCAGTTTCCTCATTTGTAAAGTGAATTGGTTGGACTAGAAGGCCTTTAGGATGCTAAGTCATTTATCTCTCTGATCCTCAGTTTTCTTCTCTGTAAAATGGGGGGTTTGTACCAGATGGCTCCTGATGTCCCTTCCAGTTCCAGACCTAGGCTCTTTTGATTCTATGATAAGAACAGTAAAGGACCTTGAACCCAGGCCAGGTCACTCAAGGAACTAGGAATATTTGGCTTGGAGAAGAGAGCAGTTAAAGGCGGGTGTTGGCAGCTGGTGGTGGGGGATATAAAAACAAAACTAAAAGCAATAGCTACTGAAACTTCCACTCTGTTGGGGGTTGGGGACACAGACGGAGGAAAAAAACATGCAGATCGCATGAGGAGAGAGAGGGAGGCCTAACAAAGCAATCAAGGAAGGCTGCATGTAGGAGGGGGCACAACAGTCAACCTTTGAAAGCTGAGGCTTCTAAGAAACAGAAGTGAGATGATTATAATGGTTGTCAAGTCTAGGAATGGGACATCCCAGGCTTAGAACAGATCACTGGAAACCCAAGAGCTGACAGTTTTCCTTAAGAAATAACTTCTCAGTGAAAAATGTTTGGTACTACTGCCTATGTGAGAAGTTAAGGGACTTGCCCATGATTATTAAGCCATTACATATCAGAGGCAGGTTTTTACTCAATTTTCTCTCAGTAGTCTAACTTACTACTCTTTCTTGCTATTCTCTTCCTCTCTTTCTTCCTCTCCCTCTCCTTCTTCCTCTCCCCTTCACCTCATCTCCTCTTCCTCTCCCTTTCCCCTCCTCTCTTCTCCCTTTCTCTTCCTCTCCCTCTCCTTTTTCTCCCCTCACCTTTTCTCCCCTTCCTTTCTTCCTTCCCTCCTCTATTCTGTCTTTCTTCCTCTTCCTCCCCCTTTCCTTCTTTCCCTCCCTTTCCCCTCCTCTCTTCCCCCTTTCTCTTCCTTTCCTTCTTCCTCTCCCTTTCCCCTCCTCTCTTCCCCTTTCTCTTCCTCTCCCTCTCCTTTCTTTCCCCTTCACCTCCTCTTCCTCTCTTCCTTCCCTCCACTATTCTGTATTTCTTCCTCTTCCTCTCCCTTTCCTTCTTCCTCTCCCTTCCCCTCCTCTCTTCCTCTCCCTCTTTCTTTCTCTCTCCTTCACCTCTTCTCCTCTTCCTCTCTCTTTTCTCTCCTCTCCTTTGTCTCTCTCTTCCTCTTTCTCTCCCTCCTTCTCCTCCCCCTCCCTCTCCTTCCTCAGTGCCTCAGACAACTCTCTCAGGAGTTCTTTAATTTGCAGAGCAGGTAGCTATCTACCTTGGTAGAAGGAGTTTCCTCAGTGGAGGTTTCCCTGTGCCAATCAAATCTCAGATCCAGTAAGAAAAACCCTTCTGTGGGAAGAAATGTTTCTCACATCCCCATTTTGTTTATTGCTCACTGTAAAATAACTCTATAAGGATGTGGATTCTCTGGAGGTTTACCTGAATTTATTTTGCAAGCTAGAGGTCATGTCATGGCAGCAGGAGAAAATTGTGGTAACTTTTCCAAAACCATTTCCATCCTAAATTTAGTGGGTCTCTAACAGGAACTATGGGATAGTGGGGGCAACTTTGACCGGTTAAGAGCATCAGAATTGGTACCAGGAGAACAAGGCTAAGTTTGTGTCTAGCAAAGCCAGGGAGGACTGACCACACTTACTGTACTATGAGTACCTGTGTGCTTTTTCCATGAGGATATATGAGGCTGCCTGCCTTCCCATTCCCATAAATTAGCTCACTTAGACATGTTTTTTTCTGGCTTGTTGTTCAAGGTTGAAACATACAATGCACTAGAAGACTTTTAATGAGTTTGCCTGTCTCATTTCTTGTTTGCTGGAAGGCATACCAGCATATAATAGCCAGGAACAAAGGACACTGGATAAAGTAATATGAATAATAACTGACATTGATAGAGCTCTTTAAGGTTTACAAAACACTTATTAGCTCTATTATTCCTCATCACAACCCTGGGAGATAGGCATCACAGTTAGGATCACCCTCCTTTTTACAGATGAAGAAACTGAGGCTCAGAGAGACAGTGATATGCTATACTACACAGTAGGAAAGGCTGAAATTTATCCCTAGGTTTCTGATGAGTCTAAGTGGAGAGCTCTTTCAGCAAAGGTGACCAAGGGACTGTTCAGCTTTTGTAATTGTATTCCAATGTACGTAAGGGCATTGTCTTCCTGGCACGTGAGGCCAGGGACTGGACCTGTGATGTTTTTGGTATAGGGAAATCACCTTGTCTACAACTTCCTTAGAGAGTGGTCTAGAGCCAAGGAAGTGAAAGGGATTTGCTCCAGGGTATAGAGCCAGCATTTGTCAGAGGTGGACTCAAACCCAGGTTTTCCTGGCTTTAAGCCTAGCTCTCTATCTATATACCAGGCTACTAGCATAGAGTGGGCACTCAGTAAATGCATGTGGATTGATTGACTATGGCAGGACAAGGAAACTGAGACTCCAAGAAGGTCCTTACATTATGGCTTTGGGTAAATTCCATATTGTGGTGTTAATTCAATTAATAAGCATTTAATGAGCACCTAATTAGTAGGACTCAGGTGTAGAGCCAAGAAAGTGCCACAAAGGCTATCAATTATAACCTCATTTTACCGATGAGGAAACTGAGACCAAGGTCACACATGTAGTATGTATCAAAGGTTGGACTGGAGCTCAGGGTCTCTGTCACCAAAATTAGTGCTCTTTTCATCTGAACTTTCCACCAAAAGGCAGTGTGGTGCAGAGGCTAGAAGGCTGTCCTAGGAGTTAGGACGATTTGCCTTTGACACATACTAGCCATGTCACTCTGGGTAAGTCATTCAACTTCTCACATAGCTCAATTAAGACTACAGATTTCTAGATCTTCATCAGCAGAAATTTTTTTTTAACAAAAAAGAAATTCCTTGCATCTATTAAAAAATAGTTTTGGAGCTATTCCTCACCCCACACCTAAATAAACATTCAAAAGAAAGAAATAAATGTACAAGGTACTGTGCAAGGGTACTGGTATGACAAAGACAAGATATGAAAAAATTCTCTGTGAGAAATTAGATTTTACAGAGGGGATATGAGGTGCACACAGGCAAAAAAAGAGTGAGCTCCCCATTTGGTTTGGGATATGGAAGGCAATAAATAAAGACCCAGGGTCTTGCCAATGCAGGAAATTGTCCCATCTATTTCCAGGAGGGAGCTCTAATGGGCGGGATGAGAACTATCTTTTTAGAGAATGGGGAGACTGTTAGGGTCTTTTTTTTACATGTTGTTCTGCTCTGAGCAACCAGGAGTCTGTGATGGGCTCATATCTAAGGAGTGACTCTGAAAGGCAGTTATCTTTCATTTTCCCCTAGCACAGAAAAATAAATCCCCTCTACAGTCAAACTTGGTTCAAATTTCAGCACATTCAGGAGGCCTTTCTTGGTCAGTTCTGCCCTACCCCATCCTTTGATATTGCCTCAGGATTTGGTTTTGAGGTTTAGGGAAGGGACCTAGGATCAAATCCCATGTTAAACATTTAATTGACTGTATGACCATGGGCAAGTCACTTATACTCTCGAAGCCTTGGTTTTCCCATCTGGAAAATAGAGATAATACCCATATTATTTACCTTACATTGTTGTGGTGAGGAAAGTAGGTTATGAACCTTAACATGCTAGCAAAATGTATCATTATCATCAGTCCTTCATAACCTTAGCCCCCTCCTACCTTTCCAGCCTTCTTACTCCCTCTCCATTAAGTGACACTATTCTCCTGGCTATTGCAGAAAAAAAAAGACACTCTATCTTTTGGCTCTGGGCATTATCGCTAGCTGTCCCCCATGCTGGGAACACTCTCCCTCCTCCACTCTGCCTACTGACCTCCCTGGCTTTCTTTAAGTGCCAACTAAAATCTCACCTTCTATAGGGAAACCTTTTCCAACCCCCTTTAGTTCTGTTAATCATTGCCTATTTATCCTGTATATTACATGCTTTATATATATTTATTTACATGTTGAAAGCTCCTTAAAAGCAGAGACTATCTTTTGCCTCTTTTTGTATCCACAACACTTTGCACAATGCCTACACATGTAGGCACTTAATAAATGTTTATTGATAACTATTATCCTCGTTCCAAAGTTCTTTAGTGTTTTTATTTGTGGTATAGTCTGTCTCCCTTAAGGTAGATCATAAATTCTCTGCATGCAGGCAACAGGATTTCTATGCTTTACCGTCTCACTGTTCCTTCCTATCTGTCTTTCTCCCTCCTCTCCCCTAGTCTCACCCAAATGCCTAGCATAGGGCTCAGCAATCAGTCAAATATCTATCAGCATCCCTGCTGTTGTCAAGAGTATTGGTTACATAGCGATGTAAGACTGGTGTGTGAATTCTAATTCTATGATTCTATGACCATTTGTGAGCTGTGTGACGTTATACAAGTCACTCAAACTCCCTGAGTCTCAATTACCTTATCTGTAAAATGGGGATAATAATATTTGGGTAATATAAGGTCATAGATTTAGTGCTGGAAGGGACTTGGATGCCTTCTAGTCCAACACCCTCATTTTACAGATAAGGACACTAAAGCCAAGAGAAATTGGGATCTGAAGTGGGATTCGAACCTAAGTCTTCAGTCTACAAATTTTAGCCCTCATTTCACTGAACTATGATTGTGGGGGAAAATTAAATAATGTGTATTAAATGCTTTATGACCATAATCAATCAGTTGATTAATAAGCACTAATGAAGTAAATGTTAAAGCAGTAAATAAATATAAACATCCCTATTCTGAGAGGCAGGATTGCAATATGGATAGAAAGCTGAGCTGGCCTTAAAGCCAGTAACACATGGACCTGACTCTGATCTTTCTGTGTGACTGTGGGAAAGTCACTTAACCTCTCAGGGCTCTAGGCCAGAGGCACCCAACACACAGCTCACATGCTATTTCCACCAGATTAAAATGCAATTGAGAAATATTTAACAAAAATTTTAAAAAATACAATAAGACATAGATAATGGTAGTTTGTGGTTTTATAATGGCCTGCAGATCCTTATGTACTTTTTAGTAACTCCCATTTCTATCTGAGTTTGACCGCACTGCTCTAGGCAACTCTAAGGCTATAAATTGCAGAAGAGGTGATAACCTGCATTGGTGAAGGGAGTTTCCTCACCTGGGAATCACAGGCCCAGTTGCTAACCCCTACCATCAATATTTACAATAATAGGAGTAGTAACAATATTAATAACGACAACAGATCTCATGGATGGCTCTTTCCATCCAATCTCATAACCACAGATGTCAGTCTGGAGCACTGCCCCAGATACTCTGCCAGCTCGTTGCCGTTCCCTCTGTCGCTGTTTCCATCAGGCGGCATTCTTCATCCATCTGGTCCATGTTGTGGCATGTGGTGGGTTTCACAGAAGGAATATTTACTGCTAATTTCTGGGATGGAGGGCAGTTATCACATATTTGGATATTAAGGGAGCGTTGCCTCATCTCCTGTGACAGCCAACAGCAGATTAGATTGGAGAAGCCCTTACCATTCTCATCTATGAGCAGGAAGCAGTCATTGATACACACACGTAAAAAAATCCATGCACTAAAATAATAATAATGACAATAATATTTACTTACTAGGGGCCAGGCACTGTACTAAGCACTTTACAACTGTTCTCTGACCTGATCTTAACAACAACCCTGGGAGGTAGGTGCTATTAATATCACCCCCATTTTATAGATGAGGAGACTGAGGCAGGTAGAGGTTTAAATGACCTGCTCAGAATCATACACACACATACACATATCATAGTAAGTGTCTGAGGCTGGATTTGAACTTAGGTCTTTACTAGTGTGTGCGTGCACACACACACACACACACACATACACACACACACTCATTGACTGATTTTACCCACATATAATGTGTTGGAGTAAAACCCAGAGGGAAATGAGAAGCTTCAAGCAAACAGAAGGAGGATTCAGGGAAGAAAAATTAAATTACCCAGGAAGGCACAGACTCCAAACAAACCTCATTTCATTGAGTCATAGAGTTTTAGAAATGGAAGCAGCCTGAAAGAATAATAATTGTGCTCTCTCCACCTAGTGAAGAAAATACTGCATTTGGAAAGTACAAAGGACTAGGGATGACATTCTGGTTGTGCTACTCGTTACCTGTGAGACCATAGACAAGTCACTTAACCGCACTGGGCCTCAGTTTCTTCATCTGCAAGATGGGGATAATAATAGCCCCTGCCTCTCAGAGCTGTTGTGAGCTTCCAATCATAAAGCTCATAACACAGTGATTCGAACTGTTCACCCAGCTGTATAATGAGGGGTTTAGACTATGTGACCCCTCAATGTCCCTGCCAACTCTAAGTCTGAGATCCTGGACCCCATCTCTCTTCACCTCATAAATCAAAGCTAGATTAAGTATTTCCTGCCTGTTCCCAACTTCCAGCTCAAAAACCTCCCATGGTTCCCCATTGTCTATTGAATAAAATCTTTAGACTAACATTCCTAGGATCATGGGTTCATAAATTTTGAATTGTAAATGACCTTAGGGTAGGGGTCATAAACCACGGCCTGAATCCAAATCTGGACTTCTGCCTGTTTTTTCATATGGTCCAAGCTGAGAAGTGTTTTTATATTTTTAAATAATTTAATTTAAAATAATTTAAATAATTTTATAATTTAAATTTATATATAAATAATAAAAATTTATAATAAAAATTCAAATAAATAATTTAAAATGGTGTTTTTTTTTAATTTCTCTGTTCAAGGCTGAGTTACTGTAGGCTACAGTTTATAGACTCTTGCCTTTGACTTTAACCTCCTTATTTTACAGATGTGGAAACTGAGGTTGAGTGATTTGTAAAGACTCAAGTAGCAAGTAAGTATCTGAGATGGGGTTTGAACTCATGAAGACTTTATCCAATACACTCTTCCAGGTTTATCATCATCAATCATCAATCATCATTGTCATCATCATCGTCTTCTTCATCTTCTTCGTCTTCTCTTCCTTCTCTTCACAGATACTTCATTTCAGATAAACTTGGACTGCTCATTATTCCAATACTCCCTCCCACCTTCTTTTCTTTGTTCAGACTCTTCTCCCTAAGTGGAATATCTTGCTCCGTTCCTTACCTGCTTAATTCTTTCCTTCGAGGAAAACAATGCCCATCCTTAATACCCTTCCTTCAAGGTTCACTGCAAGGGTCATCTCCTCAAAGCAGATCTCACCATGTCCTCCAAAGAGATCTCCTTGATTTCTGAAGCTTGAAGGAATCTGTCCCTTTTCTGAGCTTCTAGACCACTTTGGGTTTCCCTTACTGGGTTTTTACTTTTTGCATTTTATAGGTGTGTGTGTGTGTGTGTGTGTGAGTACACACACGTGCACACATGCACACACTTAAATGTGCACGCATGCATGTATGTCTTGTCCATCCGCTTTACTCAGAACTCCATCTAAACTCATGGCTTCTTTCTCTTAGGGGCTCTCCCAGCACATAGTGCAATGCCTTGCCCCATACGAGGTGCTCAAACATTTATTACCTAAATGAGCAATGAACCTCTCAACTTAGAAAAATGAATGAAGAGTGTAGTCAGGGGTGGGGAACCTGTGGCCTCGAGGCCTAGGTCCTTGGGTACAACCTTTTGACTGAGTCCAAGCTTACAGAACCAATCCTTTTATTAAGAGGATTTGTTCTGTGAAGTTTGGATTCAGTCAAAGGGCCACACTTGAGGACCTAGAGGGCCACATGTGGCCTTGGGGCTGCAGGGTTCCCCACCCCTGGTCTAGTATGAGACCTAGAGAAAACACTAACAATCCCTCCTATAAATTATAAGCTTTTCAATATATTAACATTAACCTAATTAACCAGCACACAATATATTGCTATAAAACACACAAAGAAAGAGTGCATTTTGAAGAAATAAAAGAAGGCTGTGGGGGGGGGGGGGGGCAGCATCACTTAATTCACATGATGCTTTGGGAGCAGAGCCAGAGGAATGACCTACTCAGGCTGCCTGACTTTTAGTCCAGTGTTCCTCTTCCCTTCATGCCCTGCTTTGGGGCCTCAACCCTGAATTGAAAGAGCCCAAGCTGGACGCAGGTGACCTTGGTTCAAAGCCAGTTTCTGACACGATGACTGAGCATGGGCCGATCAATACATTTCCCTTGGCCTCAGTTTACTTTATGTATAAAACGAGGGGGTTGGACAGATGATTTTCCAATGTTCTGCCCAACTCCAAATGTAGGTTCAGTGATCATCACTCTCTGCTGACATTCCTGGAAAGGGGAAGAGACTAAGAAGGTGTCTAATCCTACTTCCTTATTATCCAGATGAGGAAACTGAGACCCAAGAAAGGAAGACCTGAGTTCAAATCCAGTTTCAGATGTTTATTAGCTATGTGACCATGGGTAAGTCATTTAACTTCTTAAACTTAAACCTCAGTTTCCTCAACCATAAAATGGGGATCATAATAGCACCTACTTCACATGTGTTATGGAAATCAATGGAGTATAACTATACAGTGCTCAGGCCAGTGCCTGACACACAATTTGGTTATTGTTTAGTCATTTTCAGTCATGTCTGACTCTTCACAACCCCCTTTGGGGTTTCCTTGGCAAAGATACTGGAGTGGTTTGCCATTTCCTTCTCCAGCTCTTTTTATAAATGAGGAAACTGAGGCAAATAGGGTTAAGAGATTTCTCCAGGGTTGTCAAGTATCTGAGGTCATATTGGAAGGCAGGTCTTCCTAACTCCAGGCTTGGCATTCTACTGTGCCACCCAGCTGCCCTGCCTGGCACATAGTAGGTAATTAGTAAATGCTAATTTCCTTTCTCTTCACTTCCCAGGGAGGTATTCTCTAGGCCACTGTGGCAGCAACCACACTGGTATACCTGCTAGCACAGGTTCTTAGATCTGCTTTACTAGGAAAGATAGCTGCTTACGGGGTCAACAATCTTTTTTAATTACATTCACTAGTTCAGGGGAAAAGTCAGCACCCTGAGCTTCAGAGAAAATATAATCAGAAAATACAGAGGAAATACAAGCAGAGAAATAAAGACCAACAGATGTGACTTCTAACCGTCTGAGAAATTAACACCGATCAACAGACAGATCCAATTGTCTGACCAAGGCAATCTATACATAGTCACCAGAGAGAGAAGTACCAACATCTGAGTTTTTCAAAACTGGGGGGATCCTTAACCAGTTACCCAGAGTTTTATCTGGTCAAATCACAAGAACACTCTTCCAATGAGTAAGTCCAAAAGCAAAATGTTAACCTCAGAACAATTATATACCCTTTTTAGAATCAGAAGCCATCACAACCCTTGTGACTCAGTGCCTAATTAGAAATTAACAAAAGGTGTGAAAAACTTCCTACAAGAAAGTCTCACCTAAGCAAGCTTCCCTTAATGGGCTCCATGTGAAGCCTATTAATGGGTGGGAAGATCTTATAACCCATTAACCTTACAGTCATCTAGGTAGTAAACATCTAAGGCACCGTACCAAAATAACCTGAAAGATGGGTGCACAAGGGTTTCAATTCATGATTGAATGAATGAATGAAAAAACATTTGTTAAAGCACTTACTATATATATATTATATATGCAGTATTTACTATATGTATGTACTATATACAGTAAGTACACTTACTATATATTATATCTAGTAAGTATTTAATAAATGTTTTTTCATTCATTCATATATTATAATATATTATATATAATAATACATATTATATATAAACACAAAGTGGTAAGTTAAAAGGGACAAATTCCAACTCCTGCAATGTAAATGTCAGTTCAGATACACTCAAGTATCACTACTGACTTCCTTGCCGATAATATTAAGCATTTACAGAGCATAGTTTAGGCAGATGGTCCCATGTGTTTAATTCTGCTGATCTTGTATAAGCTTGCCTTCTAGGAATGTTGGCAGAGGGTGAGGATCATTGAGCCTAGATTTAGAACTAGGCAAGGACATCAGAAGACATCTGGTCCAACCCCTTCATTTTACAAATGAAGTAAACTGAGGCCAAGGGTATTTCAATGATTGGTCCATGCTCAAACAGCTATCATGTGTCATTAAAAGCCTTTGAACCCATGTACCCCAAATCCAGAGCCCATTGTCTTTCTACCATTCCACAAAGCTCTCCAAGGGATATCAAGTCATGGGTACTGATACCAACAGACATACCTTGTACCTGCTAGCATGAACAGAGGCAAAGTGACTTAACCATGGACATATTTCCCTGGTACTCAGTTTCCTCTGTCAAATAAGAGATTTTGACCGGATAACTTCTAAACTCTTTCCTGGCATTGACACTAAGTATGATGCTGCTGCTTAGAATAATTTTTATCATTCTTTTGTTTATCAGTTTATGATGGTCTTCAATTGATATAGGCACTGGGCTATCATGGAAAGAACATGACATTTGGAAGTCAAAGAATTGGGTTCAAATTCTGACAGTCATTTTACAATATTGTATGATCTGATACAGTGGAAAGAACACTGACTGCTGTCAGAGGACCTAGGTTCAAATCTTGCCTCTGATCCTTACTATCTTGGGCAAATCACCAAACCACTCTGAGCTTCAGTTTATATATCTGTAAAAATGAAAATACTGAACTAGAGGCTCCTAAAGCCCCTTTTAGCTCTATATCAATGACCCTAAGAAAGTTACTATTTTTCCTCTGGGTCTCAGTTTTTCACGATGGGAAAATCAGGACCAGATGACCTCTAAGGCCCCTCCTAGCTCTAATTACACTATCTTGTGTTTTGGCAGGCTGAGTCTCTTACTGCCCCTTAGGGGCACAGGGGGTAGGGAGGAAGGCTCAGGGTTTAAATGGCTTTTGCCCCAATTCTCTTTGGGCATCTCTCATTTGACAGCTTCTTACAAACACTAAGGACACTTTAACAACAAAATAGATTTCACTTCTAAGGGTAACATCCTCTTTTGCTGTGATATATGATATGCCTGGAGCGGGTGGCATTATCTCGTGCAACAATATATGGCAATGTAACAATTCATGCCATCAGTCTGAAAAACCAGTGCCATAAACTCTGGGAATTTATCACTTGCATCTTGTAAACCCATGGATTATACATGTGCAGGTATCGGAGTTCCTTCCATGCAGGACAACTCTCAGATTCAAAATGCCAAGCCCCAAATGACTTTTGACATGGAACCCTTTACAAGGGTGAGGCGGTTAGAACCTGAATTTAAGTGGGCAATTAACCAATGCTTTTTTATTTTGTTATTGATCAAAGTCTGTAATTAATCCAGCTTTGTGCCTTAATTACACTGAGATGAATGAATACTGGGAGTCACAGGATCATAGATTTGGAGGAAGAAGGAACCTCAGGAATTACCTAGATCAATTCTACCATTTTATAGATGAGGAAACTGAGGCCCTGAGGAGTCAAGTGATTTAATTAAGGTCACCAGCAAAGTTGGCAGCTGAGCCAGAATTCAAACCCAGGCCCTTTGTCTTGTAATACACCTCTCTTTCTACTGTATCAATACAAGTGGTTACAAGGTATTGGAGTTCATTGCTTGGACTCAAAAGAGGAGTTTCATTGAATTACATGGACCAGGAGTCTTGGGTTCTAGGCTTGGCTCTGCTATGTAGCCTTTGGTAAGTCTCTTACCCTCTCCAGGACTCAGTTTCCTCATTTATCACATAAAAGCTTGTCTGGGTGCTCTCTAAGGTTCATTCCAGATATTATTTTTCTATGATTTTTTGAGTTGTTGTTGTTTAGTTGTCTTTCAGTCCTGTCTGACTTGAGTTTGGAGTTTTCTTGGCAAAAATAATGAAGTGGTTTTCCATTTCCTTTTCCAGTTCATTTTATAGATAAGGAAAACGAGGCAATTGAGTGAAGTGACTTGCCCAGTGTCACAGAGTTAGTAAGTATATAAAGCTGGATTTGAACTCAGGAAGATGAGTCTTCCTGACCACTCTATCCACTATGGTGCCACCTAGCTGCCTTTTTAGTTAGATGCAGAAAATGGACTTGAAGTGCTGTTGATATGAATGGCTGACAGTTCAGAGATTTAAAGCTAGAAGGGAACCTTTAATCCAACCCCCTCATTTTATACATGAGGAAACTGAGGTCCACATAGGAGAAGACTGGCCCAAGGTCACAGTGAATAAGTAACAGAGCTGATATTTGAACTCACATCCCCTAACTTCAAAGGCCAAGCTCTATCCACTGTACTACAGGGGCTTTGTCTCCTGCTAAACACTAATGCGGAGTGAGATAGATACCCTGACACTATGAGGAACACTCCTCCCTCTTCCTGATTTTAGTTCACCATCTATTAATGAAGGAGTTTAGGGGAAACCTTCTTTTTGAACTTTATACAAGCCTTACAAAATCCCAGTTACTTAACAACAACAGAAACCAAGATGCACAATGTAAAATTGCTACAGATTGTTACTGAGAATCCAGACTTCCTGGCTCATACAATCATGGATTACCAATGGAGTGTAAACTGTTTTGTTTTTATGCCTGGCACATAGTAGGTACTTAATAAATGTATACTGACTGACTTTTTAACTCAAAATCTATGAGTCATGATCCCCCCATTTTATAGGGGAGCAACCAGAGAAAAGGAATGACCTTGTCAAAGTCATGTAGCTAGTGAGAGAGCCAGGATTAGATACCCAGTATTCTTACTGCAAATTTCACGCTTTTTGACAGGCTGCTAGAAATCCACACTGGAATTCCCAACCCTCAAACTTTCACCATAGCTGAAGGTCAGCATCTACCTCTAAATGGCTTCTAGCAGGGACAATTTTGGTTTGATGTTTTCCTCCCCCCCCCCATCACCTTCCACATATCTCAGCCAGGATTCTGCTGCTGTGGGACCACAGAACTATGAGCACTGAAGGACAAGAACACTTTCTCATAAGAAGGCAGAAATGACTTCAGGGATCTCGGGAACGGGCTGAGATGCTGTCCTGGAGTAATCTCTTCTGGCTGCACCATAAATGCAGTTAACGGACCATCGCTTAACATCCCAGCTCTGACTTTTTACTTGCTTGTTCAGGGAAAGCCAGCAGTCCCATCTGACTGTACCTCATTTTGGACACCTGGTCTTTGAACAGTTCACCAATGACTTGATATAATCAAACTAACATTTTAAAGTTCCTTTTAGCATGGAGAGTACTTTACTAAGTGCTCTGTGGCATGCAAAGAAATGGGAGACATAGTCATGGGATCACAGCTCTTGAGTTGGAAGGACATTCAGATGGTCATCTGGTCCAATTCTCTCATTTCACAGGAGAGGAAACTGAGGTTAATATATTATATATGTATAATATAAAATGACATGTTATATTATATATAATATATTGTATAAAATATATTCAATATAATATAATAATATATAATAAATAATATAAATAATATTATATATAATATATAATAAAGGTGAAGGCACTTGCCCAGTTCGCAACTTCAGAGGTAGATCCTCTGACTATGGAGTCAATACCCTTTCCATTGAACCACATTTCCTCTTCTTCCTGATCTTGAGGAGTCTGCAATATAGCAGAGTCAATAAGACAAGTTAACAGGGGCAGAGTGCACAAAATACCATAAAGATGGCCAAAATGTTCCATGGTATGGAGGAGCACTATATTTGGGAGTAGATGAGCTGCCAACGTTAGAAGTGATATAATTAGAAGTGATAACCAAAACTATAGGAGAGGACATGATCACCATGGGGGAAGTTTTGGAGGAGAGAAGTGGGTCAAGGGCAGAGCCTTAAGCATTTAAAGGAAAATAGGAAGGAGAGGAGCTTGTAAAGGAGACAGGAACAGTCAAAGGGAAGAGAATTAGAGCAGCCAAAATAACAGTGAGATACTGGGGAAGTCCAAGAGAGAAGAGTTTCAAAAAGTAGGGACTAGGGGAAGCTAGGTGGTACAGTGAGTAGAGCACTGGCCCTGGAGTCAGGAGGACCTGAGTTCAAATCCAGCCTCAGACACTTAACATAAAAACTAGCTGTGTGACCTTGGGCAAGTGACAACCCCAAATGCCCTCCAAAAAAAAAGCAAAAAAAAAAGTAGGGACTACTTCAACACTACAGACTGTGTCAAATTTTACAGAGAGGTTAAGGAAAATGAAAACCAAGAAAATGGTCAACAAATAGCATGTAATTTATTCTTCTGCAAATTAGTCATAACTGAAAATGTTACATCCGAATCTTTGTGAGTCCATTTGGGATTTTCTTGGCAAGGATTCTGGAGTGGTTTACCATTTCCTTTACTTCATTTTCCAGTGAGGAAACTGAGGCAACAGGGTTAAGTGACTTGCCCAGGGTCACATAGCTAGTGTCTGAAGATAGATTTGATCTCATGAAGATGAATCTTCCAGGTTCCAAGCTCAGCACTCTATCCACTACCCCATCTAGCTGTCCTAAATGAAATTAGATTTTCCTAGTGACTTCCCTCATTATTTCAAAGATGCTTGATCTGCCATTTCTGTTTGGCCTTCAAATGGGAAGTGATTCCTAATGATTTGGCTTTAAACCCCATCCTAGTAGAATGTAAGATTCTTGAGAGCAAAGGCTATTGTGATGATTTAAAAAAAAATCTCTAGTGCCTAGTGTTATTCCTGGCACAAAACAAGGGCTTAATATACACTTCCCAAATAAAATTGGATTTCACTATTCTAGGTCTCCATGATCTTTGAAAATCTTTGTATACCTTTCCGTAGATAATGCTCCACCCCCAAAATTTATCGTGAATATATTTTCTATTTACCTATTCTTGCCCCTGTCATTTGTCTCAGTATACTGTAGCTTCCTTGGAGACGGGAACCAGATAATTTTTTGTTCTTGTATCCACAGTGACTAGCACTTCTTGGGTATTTAATAAATGTTCATTGTGATTGTAATTATTTGACTTCTGTGCAAACACTGAATTATTTGCTACTTAAAGGAATTCTAGTGTAAATAGTAAGGATTTTTTGTAATACAAATTATTTCCCATTATCTGTATCTTGGATTTTATAGATTGAGACTTGTTTTTCCTTTCCTTTATTTTTGGAGGGGGGAATGCAAGGTAAGTGGGGTTAAGTGTCTTGCCCAAGGTCACACAGCTAGTTAATTGTCAAGTGTCTGAGGTCAAAGTTGAACTCAGGTCCTCCTGACTTCAGGGCCAGTTCTCTATTCACTATACCACCAAATTAGCATTTTTTTTTTGCTCAACATCCTAGATGTTGGGTACCTGTCCCTCTCTTCTGTCTCACTGGATTTGATTGTTGTCATATCCATTGGAGAAATTGATACTAATGCTTTGATATGGTGGAATGAGTCCTGGCCTGGGAGTCAGGAGATATGGATGCAAGTTCCAACTTAGTTTCACATTTGTTATGTTGCCTTGCATAAGTTGCAGCTCCCTTTTGAGCCTCAGTTTCCCTTTCTGTAAAAATGGGTGAATTAATAGAGACTCAGTTTTCATATTCAATCTTTTTTTCTTCCTTTTCTCTGATAGAAATATCTATTTAATTTGGAGCTTAAGAATTTGAAAAATAAATTTAATAAGAGTAAAAAATGAAAGGATTAGAGTGCATTGTAATGTTTAAGCTCTTTTTAGGTGGTGGTGACATTCTATGATCCCAAGAGAAGCCAGCTGGGCTCTTCCCTACTCCTGTGAAAAATGCAATTGAGCCTGGACTGTCATCATTCTGTCTGCTGCTGATGTGTGACTAGATTGTACAGAAAACCTTTCTGGAGGGCTGAGGTCGGCCACTTTCAAAATCAACTTTTAAAGATTGGGGTAATAAAATGAGCCAGCCAGTGAGCAGACGGTCAGAGTCAGAGACAGAAGCCTACTCAATTTGAACAGACCATGATGGGAAATGATATCCTTTATGCCTGTTTGTACTGTTGGGGTCAGAAAGGAAACAACTTCTTTCAATTCCTACAAGACTGCATGGAAATGGAAGAACATAGAATTATTATGGAGAAATGAAGCTGATTGCAGTATAATTGTAATGACCACTCTTGGCCCTGGAGCAAAGATAAGGAAATACACCACCCTCATTTCCTTGGAGAGATTGGGGACTATATGTGTGCCATGTTGTTTGACTGTCAGACTTGGTAATAGGTAGTCATTTTTTTTGCTTACCTGATTCTCTTTGTTAAAAGGGAACATTCACTGGATGGAGTTAGGAGGGAGTATGCATGGAAATAATTGTGGCTTAGAACAAAAGGCATTAGTAAAACTTTATTCTTAAAAAAAACTTTTTTAGAGTAGGGAGAGACCTTCCCCCATATTATAGAAGATTTGAAAGCTGAGACAATTTGTGATTTGTCCAAGGTCCCACAGTCAGATCATAAAATTAGAACTTTAAAGGACCCCAAACTATCCCCCAAACCACCTAGCCCAATGCTCACCTCCTTTTTCTGAGTAAATGTGGGCCAGTTTCAAGTGACTTGGCCAAGGTCACACTGGCAGTAAGTAGGTTTTGAATCCAGGTCATTTGACTCCACAGGTATTCTTCACTACAAGTTTCCACTAAAAATCCAGAATTGTGACTCCCTGTCCAATATTTCTTTTTGTTCAGTCTTGTGATTTCATCACTGTTGGGAATTCCCTGTGTAGAAGCTCCCTCCATTATTACAGATTGGCAAACCAACTCATCTATTCCAACTCCTAGGAAGCTAGGAAAAGCAATGGGTGGAATCTACCCAAGATCCCTGACTGTACATATTCCTTAAGCAAGTTGCCATGGTTTTGAAAGATTAAATGAC
>NW_027185798.1:26034808-26050082 GCF_028583685.1 Petaurus breviceps papuanus
ACATTTTTAATACTTTTCTTATTGAGTAGAGGAAAAGAAGGAAGATAAAAATAATTGGATTTATAATTAAAAGAACCCTTAGAAGTTATCTAGTAAAACCCCATCATTTTATGGAGGAAACTGAGGCCCAGAGAGAGGAAATACCTTGCCTAAGGTCACAGTTTATAAGGAGCATGGTAGGGATTTGAACTAAGTTCTCTTGACTCTCCATCAAGTACTATCTCCTCTGTGCCAAAGACTATCTAGGCCTGTTTCACATTCACCCACCTAGCTCCAAGACTAGCAGGATTGCTACTTTTTTGGTTTCACCTCATTACAGGGTCACATATAGGAGCTTCATTGAATCTCAATTGTTTGGGTTGCTCCTAATTCTATCTTGTGTGGCCAGAGTTCCAGATCTGGAGTCAAGGGGTCTGGGTTCCAGTGCAGGCTCTTCTCCTTGCTTTGTGACCTTGGGTAAGTCCCTTAACCCCCCTGATTTCCCTATTCTCTTCAAATGAGGTGGACTAGATGACTTCTAAGAGTCCCTCCGGCTCTAAATCCTTGATCTAAACCTGTGATTCTTATTCATAAAGACACAGCCATGCTTCCAAGGGAGACTGGGGTTAGGGATCAGGGGTATGAATTCTGGGAGAGAAGCACAAAAAAGGAAGCTTTAGAGGAGAATACACTTAGAAGTTAAATAGAAAGAAAAAGAAAGAAGGAGGAAAACCATGAGAAGGACTTTGAGAACCAGAACCAAGAGTGCAGACAGTGATAGGTCTCTTCTAGCTCTCAATCTCTGATTCTATGAGCCTATAAATCTGTTGGTACACTCAGCTTTACAAAGTAATCATCGCTGCTGTGTCTACATCATTCAAGGTTTACATAGAACTTTCCTTAGAATGATCCTCTGAAATAGCTAGCTAAGTATTATCATTCCCATTTTCCAGGGAGGAAATGGAAGTTCCAAGGTTGTTGTTCAGGGTCATGCAACCAATAAGTGGAAAAGGTGGTATTTGAGGCCTGGAAGATCATAGGTAAAGCTGCAAGGGGCTTTTGAGATTATTTATTCCAGTGCCTTTGTTGTACCTAGCAGAATACTACGGTTTTGCAGTTAAGTGTTCCAGTTCCCATTAAGGTTAAGTGACTTATTTAAGACCCTACAGCTTGTAAATGGCAGAACTAGGATTTGAAGCCAGGGTTCCTCCAAACTATGCTCTCTTCAATGGCAGCATGCTAACTCCAGAGTAGATATGAACTCATTAAGGTGGCTGTAAATTCATTTTGCTTTACCAGGGAATTCCATGGTATTGTCAGAGCTTCTGTAGGTCTGTTTCCCATGGCCCTTCAAATGGCGGTGGCTTCATTAACACTTTGAGTTTCTCCTTCCTACTCTAGTCTCTCTACCAAGGAGTTAATGATGCACAAACACTTAAATGCAGAAAGAGAGCATATGATGAGGGGCCTACCCAAGAAATCCTTCCTTCAGAAAGGTGCCACAGGACAAAGATAGTATCAATTTCCAGAGAGATTTAGAGAGTCACAGATGATAGTTCTAGACTGAGTCATTGGGAGAGAGGTTAGGAATATTCATGTATTCAACAAATATTTATTGAGTGTTCTTTATGGACTCTTTCTTAAAGAGGACCTCAGTTTCCTTATCTATAAAATGATGGGTGTTAGACTAGATGGCCTCTGAGGTCCAGTCTAGTTCTAGATCTGTGATCCTACAATCTCCTGGCAGTTACAGACAGTATGACCTTGAGCAAACCATTTCCGTGGACCTCTGGACACCATGTCTCTAGAGGACTTAATCTTTTCAGTTTTGCTGCTCTTGTGTTTCCCAATTCCTCTTAAATCTAGCGCTCCCCCCCCCCGTTAATTATTTCCTATTTATCCTGTTCGTAGCTTTTCCTGTACATATCCGTATGCTGCTTGTCTCTCCCATTAGATTGTCTTTTGCTTTGCTTTATATTCCCTTAGCAGAGTTCCAAGCACTTAATAAATGCTTATTGACTGATTGCCCTGGGGTTCTTCCTTTCCAGATTGCTGAGCATATGAACAGAAAACTCACATGGCTCACCCTACCTAGCCTGGTCTAGCCATTCTTCCACATTGGTCCCTTTCCATCTCTTGTTATAAAAAACTAATCAAATCAACACTGACCTTTACTATTAGAAAGGTTGGATCAATCAACTTCACTAGGGCTCCATTCACCACCACCCTCCCATCCTGACTTCCCAAATTAAAGTTCCCTTCTCTGACCATCATTCTCTTACATGGATTGTTTTCCACATTAGGATATATGCTCCTTTGGACCAGGAACTGTCATTTTCGTGAGGAGCTTAGCATCATGGATAGAAAGTTAACCTCAGGGCCTCAGCCTCAAAAAAATAATTTTCCCATAACCATAATGTAAGGACCTCCTTGGAATCTCAGTTCATGTCCCCCATCATAACCAATCAGTCAATCCACTGGCCTCAGTTTCCTTCTCCATTTAATGAAAAGGTCACCCCTAACATCCTGATATTCTAGGTGTTAGTAATTCAGAATAACAATGCCTTGATGTTTCCTTTGATATAAAGGGATGCTGGTCACAGTATGTAGAAACATAAGGGCACTTGAGGGAGAGATGAGGCTGAGGAATTTCATGAAATCCTTTCCAAAACTTTCAGGTCCCTTAGACAAAGAAACAGTTCCAAAGTCCCTCTGGCCTATGCTTTGTCTTGTTTCACATCTCTGTAACCAGTGGGTGCCCCTTAGAACATGCTTCCCTGACACCCAAACCTCCCTGTGGTTTTTGATATTAAGTGATCTCTATTATTAAATTGCCTTTTAATTATTTAATGAGATGTCAATGGAGCATACTATTGTGACATTAAAATGGACTGCAACTCCCTTCCAAATGCCAAGGAGAGGCAGGGGACCATTACCTTGTCAAAATGTTCTTACCCAGTGACTTTATTTCCAGTACACTAGCTCATGTTTCAAATACTTCTGGAATGGCAAGGGTTGTTCTTACAAGGGTACCACCAAGTAAAAGTTTTCATTGGTTTGCCACCAACATTCAAACTTTGCCCTCCCTGAAAATTTTAAAGAATTGAAATTAGGCTCTGGGTGGGGGAGAGTTGTCCTAGGATAATAGATATGGGCTGGATGTGACCTTAGAGGCCATCCAGTCCAACTCCCTCATTTTACTTATGAGGAAACTGGTAGAGAGGTTAAGTAAACTAATCAAAGATGCACAGGGAGTAAGCAGAAGAGCTGGGATTTGAACTCACATTGTCAGACTCTGTCACACAATGTTCTTTCCCTTACACCATGCTGTCTGTCAATATGACTTCAAATAGAGGCATATCAAGATCTGGGCCAGAGTTTGCCCTGACAGAAACAGATTCTGTACTGGGGCAGGGGTGAGGGGTGAGAGGAGGGAAACTGCAAGATCCTAGACAATTCTTTTGAAGGAAATCTGGATTCTCAGAAGGGCTAGCCCTAAGTAAGTTCATTGACTCTACTTTCCACCCTGATTCCAAGGGAACTGTAATTCCATCTGGAGGATGCACATTTCAATGGTGAAATGCTGGAGACATAACCAATGACACTGAGAAGCAACATAACATAGTGGGAGGGGTATAAATGTGGAGTTAGAAGACCTGGGTTCCGATCCTACCTTTATTACTTCCTCTGTGATTTTGGGCAAACCATTTAGCCCCATTTTGGAACCTCAGTTACCTCATTTGTAAAATGAAGAGGTTAGAACATATAGCCTCTAAGTTTCCTTCCAAGGCTAAATCTATGATCTATGATTCTAACTGTGTTGTGTTCAACATATTACTTCTTTTCTCTGGTCCTATTTCCTTCTCCATTAAATGAGGAGGTTGAAACAGATGATTTTCAAAGTCTTTTTGCAATTATGGGATCCCCTGAATTGTACTTAACTTAAGATATAATTGCCCTGTAAGACTTAGGAGGGTCTGTCTCAGGAGCTAATGGGTTCAGTTTATGTAACTTCTAGCTACAAGGATTTCAATGCTTTACTTCCTGGTTGGAGTAACTTATTCACACTATGCTGTCCATGGTGCTGACGCCAGACTGCTAAACCCATCCTCAGGCACATACTGCCCTAGGTTTTCAGTTCATGACTCAACTTCTTGCACACCAACCCTATCACTGAATTTACCTATATTTTTGCTGGTAACTACAACCATTACTAATCTTTGCCTGTTCTAACCTAACTAGGATAATGGTTATGTGAGTGATGAAGACAGATAGAAGAGATGTCATCTTGGTAAAAATGACAAGATTTAGTTAATGGTTGGATATGTGGGGTGCATAAAAGTGATGAGTAGAGGGTGACACTGAGGTTGCTAACCTGGGTGATTCAAAAAATAGGCAAAGAATCGCAGACCTCGAAGAGATCTTAGAGGGCATCTAGTCCTACCTCCTTATTTTAAAAATAAGGAAACCGAGGCACAAAAAGGTAAGTGGTTTGCTTGGGATTATACAGCTAGTAAATGTCTCAGGCATGGTTTGAATACATGTCTTCTTGACCCCAAGTCCAGCATGCTACCTATCATACTATCTAGCTGCTCCAACAAAAATGGAGAAATTCAGAAGAGGAGCCAGTTGTCAGGGGAAAGATAAGTAAGTTTGGTTTTGTTCAATGTTGATTTTGAGATGCCTATGGTACCATCCAGTTCAAACTAGTCAAAAGGTGGCTAGTGATAAAATAGTGAAGTTTGGTTTAAGTAAGAATCATGTCTTGCACTGTTATTTAACTGCTTGATGAGTGTTTGTCTTGTCTCCTCGATTAGACTGTAAGCTTTTTGAGAGCAGGGGCAATGTCTTACATATGTGTTTTCCCAACAGTACAGGATATACAGAGGATGCTCAATAGATCAAAGATTCAAAACTGAAAGGTACCTTAAAAGTCATCAAGTCCACCCCCTTCATTTTTCAGATGAGGAAAATGAGGCTCATAAAGGTGAAGGGACTTGCTCAGAGGTCACTGATGGGTTGAACTATGTGCCGTTGAGTAGAATAGCTTTAACTTTGCCTACCCTTGAAAGAGAATAGACTAGAGAAGATCTGGTCAGAACAGAGAGAACTACTGAAAGCCTACCCTCTTTACCTTGCCTGCCTCCTCTTATGGACATACTCATTTCTCTCATCAAAATAACCTCCAGTCTGAAAATGAAGATTGACACAAACATAGCCTTCCTTCATTCTAGATAGAGCTTTCACTTCCAGTTAGTTCTGGGAAGACTCTTGGGTATCATTACTTGTTACTTACATTGCCCAATAACCAGATGCTAATCGCACATCAAAATCACTTTACACATCCATAGTGAGTGATTTTTGAATCAATAAACTAATTTATTGCAAAATCAATCAGTTTAAAATTAATAGCTTCTCTCTTCCTCCTTTGACCCAACCACATTTGTGGGCTGTATCTATTTAAGAGAAAACATGTAATTGTTTAATCATTTTTTCATTTCAAAACTATAATCCTTCATGCAAATTGAAATTTTAATTATTATTCAATGAGTTCAGTTCCTTCCCCCTACCAACATATGGACATCTTCCTTAGCATCCTAGAGAATATTCCTAAGGGTTGAAGGGATACCTCCACAATATACTTTAAATTCCCTCAATCAGCCTAGTTTCCAAAGGTTTGGAGTGGAAAAGGAGGAAAAGTCTGATTGTAATCTACTATAAGCATTGTTTTTCAATATAGAATCATATGTTTTTTCCCTCAAGGGAAAGGAAATTGGATTTGAAATCAGAATTTAACCTTTTTGGGGACAAAGAATGTATCCTTTGTTTGTTTCTGTATCCCTAGCATGTGCCTTGCACATAGTAGGCACTTTAGTGTTCATTGAATTGAATTAAGATCCTATCTCTGTTACTTAGAACCTGTGTGATCTCAGACAAGTCACAATATTTCTGGACCTAAACTTTATTCTCTTTAAAATGAGAGACAGTAATGATGAATTAAATGACCTCTAAGGTGCCTTTTAGCTTTACTATTTGATGAATGTAATTTAGTGTTTAATAGACATGAACTTGAACTAAGATCTCATTGTAGGAGGCAAAGTGGAATGATGGAAAAAGTGGATCAGAGAGTCTGGATTCAAGTCCTGGTTTTGCAGTCTTGGGCAAGTCCTTTGAGTTTTCCAAGCTTCCTCTTTAAAATGAAGGAGTCAGTTTAGATGATCCCTGAGGCTTCTCTTAGCTCTAAAGCTATGACCTCATTTAGGAGACTGGCCCATATTTATACCAATAAAGTATATGGATGTTTCATCTCTGGGCAATATGCCAATATGTGTTGGGGTGGGAGAGGGGATTGGGAGTGCTTATGGAGCATATTTATGGAGGTTTGAACATAGTTATGTGCTTCACAACAAGGCTGATCAGACCTCATGGACTTTAGCCTTCCTGGGTCAATAGTACTTCCCCACATATGTGTGGCCAAGACTGAAGAAGAACCTCAATTACATCTGACTCTCCCAAAGAAATCTCTTCCTTCTTCCACTTCATGCAAATTTTGCATTGCCTAGAGAGGCAAGTATTACACAAGACAGAGAGCCTAGTGGTCTGGGACCCAGGAAGACCTGAGGTCAAGTCCTGCCTTTGACACATACTGACTGTGTGTCAAAGTCTGAGCAAGTCCTTTAGCCTCTCAATACTCTAGGCAATTCCCTAAGACCCTAAGTTAAAGAGAAGGTGCCAACCTACACTGGGCAAAACAAACTCTTTACTTCCAGGAATTACCTCACTCAAAGTGAACACTTGAAAAAACCTTAGCCTAAGAGGTCTAGGGTCTTCCATTGCATCCTGGGTCAGTCATCCAGATGAAATCAGGCCACTGGACCCAGATGGCTCTGAAGGAGAAAGTGAGGGTGGTGAACTTACACAGCCCCCCCCACTCAAATCCAAGTCAACTCCACATCCATGTCATCATTCCCTGATGTCATGGTCCTCTTCCAAAATGAAGGGCAAACACAACAACAACAACATGATGCCAATAAACATAGGTCTAGTCCTTATCTCCAACTGTGAGCCAGGGTCATTCACAGTAGACAGCCAACTAACACTAATTGTGTGACCTTGGGCAAGTCATTTAACCTCTAAGGACCTTAGTTCCCTCAATTGTAAAGTGAACATTGTAAAGTGGACTCGATGGTCTCTGAAGCCTCTTCTCGCTCAAGATCTATGATGCACTTAGAACAAGTGCTAGAGTTGGTGGGGCAGGAGACAAAGAGCTACATTCTGGCCAGGGAGACAAAGGACCTGTGTTTCAGTTCCAGCTTGGAGGCTTCCTGGCTGTGTGATCTTGGGCAACTTGGTCCCCCAACTATGGATGTCAGTTTCCCCATCTGTAAAAGGAAGAAGGGTGGGGCTAAATGTTCTCCAAGGTCTCTCTGGGAGCTTGGTGATTCTCAGACTGTACGTGTGCAAATGTGAGTGAGGGGTTCTTTCCTAATAGCTTCCTAGTGCAATCATTGATTTCAAGCTAGAAGAGCCAATAGAGATCATCTAGTCCAATTCCCTCATTTCACAGATGAGTAAAGAGATAGTATAGAGGTTAAGTGACTCACTCGAGGTCACATAGGAGGCAAGAAGTAGAGTTGCAATTCAATCTCAAATTCTCTGACTGAAAATTTAGTGTTCTTTCAACAATTTCAAACTGTCTCCACGACCAACAGAATGTTAGGTTAGAAGGATCTTCAAGGTCATCTACACCATTGTCCCACCCTAGGTAAGAATCAACTCAACAACATCCTTAGATGGGTGATCATCCAGCCTCTGCTCAAATGCCTTCAGCAATAGGAAATGGACTCCTTGACCAAGGCATCCCCTTGTACTTTTGAGTAGTCAAAAGTATTAGAAAAATCCTCCATATTTTCTCTACCAACCTCCCAACAAAAACCCAAACTTTATGTTTCGTGTTCCCAGGATTAAACACATTTTCCAAGGTTCCTGGTGAATTGGAATAAGGTGGTTGGGGGCCAAGAGATAATCTTGGAAGGAAAGAGGGGAGACAGATAATTATGTAAAGAGGCTACTAGTGATGCTTAAGGGTTGTGACTAAGTCCACTGAAAGCCTGGGATACCTACATGACTTGCAGATCACAAGAATGATGTGACCATGGGGAAGGATGCTCTATTCCCATGAAAAGTGGGAGAGGAACTAAGCAGTGGTCATATTTTTATCAAATCAGTGAATGAATGAATTTTATAAATGTATTAATTGCCAAACTCTGGGAATACAAATATAAGCAAACAAGCTGCCTCCAAGTAGCTTACTTTCTAATAGAAGAAGACAACACTTATAGGAGAGTGCTGGCCAAGAAGGAGTGTTTTGGACAAGAAAATCAAAGGAATTAGAATTATAAGCAAAGAGCTGATATGCCATTTCCAGGAAAAGTAATGTTGAGTAGATTGCTGTTCTCAGAGTTAGAGTTGGAGAGGGTGGTGGGGTTTGCACATGGCATCATGGAATGGAAATGGTTGGGAAATGGACGTGGATTTGGGGTCAGGTAAGATAAGTGATGAAGTGGCTTCACCAATATATATGCACATAGCTATGTAATTTATGTGAATAAGCTTTAAGTGAGTTTATGAGAATTTTACTAATAAATTATGGCTGTAAATGATTAAAACTTGGTGAAGCAGCCTAGTGATGGAGAGGATACTTATGTTTGAGACAGGAAAAACTAGCCATGTAACTTAACCTCTTAGTGTCCCTGGAAACTCTCTAAGACTAGTAATTAATGCTCTGACTTGGTAGAGCTACTGTGTTTCCCCGATAGTAAGACACTGTCTTATTAATTTTTTTGGACAGAAAAACACCAGAGGGCTTATTTTCAGGGGAGGGCTTATTTTAATGAACATTGACAGCAATTTTAATAAACAGGTAAATGTGAACGAAAAAATGTACCTTTATTCAATAAGCAAATCACTGGGGAAGAACAGGATGATGCGCTCACTGCTGCAGCTCTGATTGGATGCAGCTCGGAGCGCGGCGTGCATTTCACCGGGGGGGGGAGACAGTGCATACAGAGGGTACCGTAATGTAGCGTGTAGCACAGGGGATCACCTTCACTACAGTAGCAATCTCAATAGGGCTTATTTTTTGGGGAGGGCTTATTTTAGAGGAATCTTACACAGTAAGGGGAGGGCTTATTTTCGGGATAGGTCTTATTATCGGGGAAACACGGTATGTTCCTAACTGGGTATTCCCTATACCAAAGAATTTCTAGATCTGGATGAAATAAAATAAAATGGGTCGTGTAAATATACTTCACAATTTGCAAACCACTTTCTCTAGAAGTCCTTATCATGTGCCTAGGATTGTGTCAGGCACCATGGAGGGGACATCCAAAAGAAATCTGAGGCACTAAGGAAATCTTCCTCCTAACATGTAAACCTAGGGAGACCTTCTCTCACAGGTTTATAATAGACTTCTCTGCAACTAGGGAGTCTGGGAATCAACCGGAGTTAAGCAATTATTCATGTTTTAATATTCAGTTCAAAAATTACTCTGTGTGTGTTAATGGATGCATACATTTCCATCCTAGGGAGTACAAGACTGTAGGCTTCAAAGAAATTTTAATCTTCAGTCATATTTTATTACATCTTCATATATATGTATATGCTTAAGGTGAGTTTAGGAGAATTTTTTTTTGGCTTGGTTAAAGAAAAAAATTACAAAATTAAATGAGTGGGAAGAATAAATTACAAGTGTCTGTTTTTATTTCATAAGATTACAAGCCAGAGTAGAGAATTTAAAAGTTATACTGCCAAGATTTTAAACCATGACTTATCGTGGATGAATTCTTCATATTTACAAGTTAATTTTTTAAAACCATTTTTAGATATTATGAAGTTTCCCTACATAAAACATAACTCTTTTCTGACTGTAAGTTTTTGGGGATGTCACATTCTAGGCCCAAGGGTAGCACATTTGTGTCTTTCTATCTCTTTTAAGAAGCAAATAGAAGGTAGGTTCCTGCCCACAGGCAGCTTATATTCTAGAGTAGTGGTTCTCAGACTTTTGGTCTCAGGACCACTTTATACTTAAAAAATATTTAGAGATACCAAAGAACTTTCTTTTACTTATGTAGATTATACCTATTGATATTTTTTGTAGTCAAAATTAAAACACTTTAGCATTATTATAAAAATAGTTTTTGAACTTCTATTTAGACTAATGGTGTCAAACTCAAATAAAAACAGGCTTGTAGGGGTAGCTAGATGGCACAGTGAATAGAGCACTGGCCCTGGAGTCAGGACGACCTTAGTTCAAATCTGGCTTCAGACACTTAACACAAAAACTAGCTGTGTGACCTTGGGTAAGTCACTTCACCCCAAATTGCCCTCCAAAAAGCAAAAAAGAAAAAAACAGGCCTCTAAACTGTACATAAGGATCCCTGCAGGCCACACATTGACTATATATAACATATATATATATATAACATATTGATATATAAAACCATGTAGTAACATTATCTATGCTCTATTGTATTTTTACTAATTTTGCTAAATATTCCCCAGTTGGATATTAATCTGGTACAGTGTTGCTGGTCATATGTTTATCCTTTCTTCTAGATCCCCATGCAGTCCCTGGACCACACTTTGAGAATGGCTGATCTGATGGAAAAGAGAAAAATCCTTTTTAAATTTGGATCTTTAATAACTCCTAGTAGGGAAATCCTTTCTACCAAGGCAGATTAGCCTCTGCTATGGAATTTAATTCTTTTTTAAAAAAAATGTTTACATCTTTTGTTTCTACCTCAAATTTGTTTTCAAATATATGCCTCTCCATGACCCTACTCAGTAAGCCATCCTCTAAAACAAAACAAGCAAAAAGAAAAAAAATTGGTTCAGTAAAACTAACCAATGTATCAACCAACAGTATATTTAATATTCCACACCCCTAGACCCCAACCTCTGCAAATAACAGCAGGAGATGTATTTTCTCTTATCTGGTGTAACCTATAGTTTTAGAGAGTTGGCTGGGGCACTGAAAAGTTAGGTGATTTGTCCAGGGGTCACTCAGTCAGCATGTGTCAGAGGCAGGACATAACTGAGATTGCTAACTGAGATCTAGGCCATTATATGGATCAACACATCAATCAAGAAGTGTTTATTTTTTTGGAGGCAATTGGGGTTAAGTGACTTGCCCAGGGTCACACTGATAGTAAGTGTCTGAGGTCATATTTGAACTCAGGTTTTCCTGACTCCAGGGTCAGTGCACCACCTAGCTGCCTTTCAAAGAAGTATTTATTAAGTGTGTACTCTGTGCTGGGCACTGTGCTAAGTAATGAGTATTATGAAGAAATGTAAAAACAGACCCCACCTTCAAGGAGCTTATATTCTAATAGGAGAGACAATGTGCAAATAACTATGAGATAAGTTATAAGCAGACTAGATGGGATGCCCCATCCCCACCAGAAGGCAAGGTCCTTGCAGCTGCTGCCTCATGATTACTGCTAAAGAGAAAATCACAAAATTCAGAATCCCAACACTTCTTCACTTTCTCCCAGCTCCAGCAATTGTAAATCTGAAACAGAACGTAACTTATAGAACAGGGAAGGAATCCTCACAGAGCACCCTCTGATTAAGTAGAAGGTAAGAGATTATAAACTGTCTGGAGACGAGCTGATAGGGAGATGGGAGAGAGGAATGAGTAGAGTGTGGGGGTACAGGAAACTTTTCAAGTGGACAAGATGGAAGTCAGGTCTCAGTGGACATGATGGGTATCAGTTTTAAAAGCTAAAAAGGGAATATAGGTCAATATAGATTGAGAGCTGGATACCTCAGAGGCTGCCAAATCCAACCCTCTCATTTTACACATGAGGAAACTGAGGCCCAGGGAAGTTTAGTGACATGGCCAGGGTGCCACAGCTTGTGAGTATGAGGTGGGGAGGAGAGAGGGAGAGAGTGAGAGCAATGGAGAGGGTGGGGAGCTCAGGTTTTTCTCTTCAGGTTCAGCTTTACGTTCCTCCTCTATAAAAGGGGGGTAGTGACATTTGTATTGTCTTCGTTACAGGGCTTGAAGTGGGATTGATGCTATCATACCTCTGAGTGGTATTAACTCTATTTTACTGAAGAGACAGCTGAGACTGAGGCCTTGATGGGGCAAGTCACCCAGCTGTTAAATGGTGGAATGCGAAACCACCCAAAACCAAATTCTTAGGTGGTGTGATGTAATGGAGGAACAGAGGGAGGGAGGGAAAAAAGGAAAAAGAAAAAGAGGAGAGAAATGTGAGGGAGGGAGGGGAAAGAGAAGGGAAAGGGAAGGGGGAGTGATGAAGACAAGAATAGGGATGGGGGAAGGAGAGGGAGAAGGAGGGGACGGCAGAGAGAGAAGGAATGGAGAGGGAGGGGGTGGAAGAGAGAAAGGGAAGGGAAGGAAAAGGAAGTAGAAGACGGGGAGGAGGAGAAAGAGGAAGGGGAGGGGAGACACTGGGAGGGAGGGAGAGAGGGAAGGACAAGGAGAAAGAGATGGAGAAGGGAAAGAAAAAGAAGGGGAGGGAGAGAGAGAAAGAGCGAGAAAGGGAGGGAGAGGGGGAGAGGAAGAGGTACAGAGAAACAAAGGAAAGAGGAAACGGGAGAGAGACAGAGACAAAGAAAATTCATTAAGTGCTTACAATATGCACAGCAGGACACTGGGTTAAACATTGAGGAGGCAAATAGAAGCAAGTGATATAGTCCCCATAACTCAAAAAGCTTATATGCTAATGGAGGAAGAAACCAATTAAAGAGATCTGGAAGGGCTGGGAAGGTACTCTCAGAGAGAGTACCTTGTAAGAAGATCTGGGGATCAACGTTTGGCTCCAACACTTGCTAGATGTGTGCTCATGAGCAAGCCACTTATCCCTTAGTTTCCCCATCTGTAAAGTGGAGATAATAATATATCCCTAGGATCCCACTGGCTTATTGTGAAGAAAATGCATTGTAACCATTAAAAATGCTATAGAAATCTTAGTTGTAACTGCTATTGGGTAATAGTGCCAAGGTCCCTTGGTGTCACCCAAAGTCCTCGCTTACGACCAGAGAAAACCTCGTGAGCAGAGAGAAGACTAGTCTCACACTCACCCGCGTGACCTGCACTGAGTCTGGGCCTCCACACTGCAAAATGAAGTGGTGTGCTCAAGCAATTATCTAATGTATTAGGGAGTCTATCCCTGTGGCACTCAGGCCGACCAAAGTAATAAATATAAAATGGAAATTTCTCAGTGAGCTGGGCTGGCAGCTCCCACATGACCTCACTCCCACCCGGCATCCAGAGAACACTGCCTGCTTGTCCTCTCCCAGATCTGCTGGAATAACACAGCTTGCCTCTGTTGAAGTCTCTGACTTTTTCAGGAAAAATGGAGTGTGGGCTCTCTCTCTCATTCTCTGTCTCTCTTTCTTTCTCTCTCTCTCTCTGTCTCTGCCTCTGTCTTTGTCTGTCTCTTTCAGTTGGGAGTCCTAGATCCTCTGTGGGTTCTTAACCTGGGGTCTGTGAACTTGATTAAAAGATATTTTTTGATAACTGCTTTTCAATATAGTTGGTTTCCTCCATAATCCTATACATTTTGCTTAATACACTTGGAAGCATTATTTGGAAGGGGTCCATAGGCTTCCCCAGGGGGTCCAAGGCACAAAAAAGGTTAAGAACCCCTGTTTCAGAGGATAATTTCCATGCTTAATATAAACATCTTTTCTCATGACTTTCTTCAGAAAATAACTGAAATGCTCTGCCAAGCTAATTAATAACATCTAATGATATCCCCTTGGCTTGGGTTTTATTGGCACCCATAACCCACCCAAATCTCATTAGAACTGTGATATTCCTTATCTGGGAATGAAATGCATTAGAGCTTGAGGGAGTCATCTAGGTCAGCCCTTAAACTTTACAGGTAAGGAAGCTAAGGCCTAAACAGAAGTGATTTCAATACTTCTTCATTAGTTAATAGCGCATGTTATTTAACCAGTCTCTGCCTAAGATTCTTCATCTGTCAGATGAGCAGGACAGACCAGAAAACTTCTGAGGGCCCTTCTAGTTCAAAATTTATGAGTTTAGGAGTGTGAGTGTGTGCATGTGTGTGTGTGTATGTATGTGTGTGCGTACTTCTCCCAACATAGAGTGTAATGTCTCTGTGCCTTAGTAGTGGTTTCTAAGTGATGGCTAAAAGCCAAACCTGGTGGATAGTCCTTCTGCCCTTTACTTCTTAGAATCCCTACCTTCCTTCAACACACAATATAGCTCAAGTTCAATCTCTTCCTCAAAACCTTTCTAGATTTCCTACCTCCTCCTTTTATCCCCCCCCCAGTAATTAATATTCATTCCCTCTGAAAATAACTATATTACATTTTATATTCCTGGTGTTTATAACCTCTTCCTCCTTAGAGTGTAAGCACCTTGAGGGCAAGAATTGTTTCATTTTGTTGTTGTTATTTTCCTAGGACCTGGTACATAATATTTGAATTGGATATTCATCAGACTCTCTCAATTGAGCTAAATTATCTCCCAAACAGTCAACACACAATCCACTGCAAAGCCCAAGCTTGGAGTCTTTCAGACCAGTTAGAATCTGTCAGAGTCTGAACTCCATGGGTAGAGCCTTTGAGAAAACAGGGTCACCTCCATACAATATTATAAAAATAAGGCTCTGGAGATAGATTTGAGTGCAGGAAAGGTGCTATTTTAACTTTTTGAAAAGGTGCTAACATTATCTTCTTTTTTTTAACCAGAAGTAATGGGTTCTTTGGGGGAAAGGAGGGGGTCACTTTGCTCAACCAGCTGACTGATTTGTAGTTTTATTTTGAGTAATTCATGATGTTCAGTGGTTGATGTCACTTTTAAGAGCCGACAAAGGGGTTAACTGGAGTGCAATCTGTTGCCTGAATGCTGGGCATTATGGTGGCTGGGGACAGTGAGCCCAGGGAATCTGGGAATAATCCAGCCAGTCTGACTAAGCAGCACAATAGATGAATGGCCTGGGATTAGAGCCCTTCCCTCAATGATGTGAGGGCCAGTTCTTCAAATTTCTTAATGCCCTCTGCCCTGACCTGGACTCAGCATTTATCTCACTCTTTTTTACATCAGAATGTTTCGTGCACAAGTCTCACCCCACTCCCCCCCACCCCATTCAACTAGCAGACTGGACAGTGTGGTAGAAAGAGCTTCCGAATTTGGAGTAAGGGAGCTAGATTTAATGGCTACATGAAGCTAATCCAGGGGAAAGGCAGTTTAGGTGCCAGCCTTCCCTAATCTCACCAGCCACAAGTGATCCCT
>NW_027185798.1:26053082-26061640 GCF_028583685.1 Petaurus breviceps papuanus
GGAAGAGAGATTCTTTCTCAGGAGACTGTTAGCTCCTCAGGAGAAGGGATTCTCTCATTCATCACTGTAATTTTCCTAACATCTTGAACTATCCCTGGTGCTTAATAAATAGAATTTCAATTCACCGAATCATAGAAACCTAACAGTTTTACAGCTGCCAAGAATTGTAGACACCACTGAGCCCAAACCTGTCATTTTATCAGATGAGGAAACTGAGGCTCCAAGAAGGAAAGGACATATTCATGTAAGTTTCAAGTCTGGCCTAGACCCCAGGTCTTCTGATTCCCAGTCAAATGCTTTCTCCAGTAAATGAAGTGGAAACCCTAGGAGCTGGCATTTCCAAGTGACCTAAATAATGAAGATTTCTACCATTTTAACCTGCTAGGGCATTCAGGGGTGGAAGGGAAATCTTAACTATAGGGGATAGGCATTCCTTGGTTCAGCTCTGTGTTGTGTCCATGATGCTACATAGGTGTTTTCATCCCATTGATTGAAGAAGCATCCTTCCCCATATACCCAACCTCAAGGCATTAGTACTATTCTCCAGGAGAATGGAAGCTCTTTGAAGGCAAGGCCTGTCTTCCTTTTGTCACTGTGTGCCCAGCAGCTGAGCATATCCTAGGTGCTAATAATTTATCAAATTAGAATGGATTGACTTAACCTCTTTGGGTCTCAGTTTCCCCAACTGTAAAATGGGGAAGGGATGGACTAGATTGATGACTAAAGCCCCTTCTAGCTCTAAATCTGCAGTCTTCCAAACTCACTCCTAGGTGTCTAACTTGGCTCAAATTCTTATAGGATGATCCAACATTACTAACTTGGAACCAGTAGGAAAAGTTCACTCTGAATTAAAAAAAATTCTTTTAAGAAATATATTTATTACTTCCAAGCATTTATAGTAACACAGATAAAAACTGCCAAGTGTAGCTCCTGCTTCCTCCAACAAATCAAAAGGACTGATTGTGATGAACATGTTTGTAGTGTCATAGGATTTCGAGATGGAAGGAACCTTGGAGATCATCTGACCCGGTATCTTAATTTTACAAATGAAGGCTTTAAGGAGGGGAAATGACTGCTTCAAGATGAGACAGGTGGTAAGAATCAGTTCTGCATGGCCCCTTCTGCTTAAACGGTTTCTGTGAAAGTGCTTACAAACTTTGTTATATCAAGTGGTTTAAACAGCCATATGCATATATACCTTGTTTATAGTGTGAAATTTGATTATCAAATCTCTTTTCTTCATGAGAGCAAAGGTTAAGTTCCAACTCTGATGATGTTCGGCATATGATAAATTTCAAAGAATTGTTGGGGTCTGTGTGATTAGAACCCCTGACCAAACGTGAGTTATGACTGCCTGGATTAGCAAGAAGATAGGGCCAGGGCAGGGAGCTACCTAATCCCCTCGGAGCCAGCCTTTTGGTCAAGAGCAGGTGCTTCTGATAAAGGTCACTGACAGGGAGAGGGCTTGGTCAGAAGCCAGGAAAGATTCTTGAGGTCTAGTGGAACTGGTGGGTAGACTGGACAGTGCTTGAAAACCTGTGTCACTCTGTCCTCAGAAGCAGCAGAAGCCCTCAGGCAGCTGTCAGAGGCACCACTGCCATGAACCTCTTTCAGCTGCTTCATAGACTCCAGCATATTCTAATTCTTACCCCTTTAAAGGTAATCTCCAATGCTTCCTTGCAGACCAATTTTCCAGACACTATATCCAATCCTTGGATAGGGTGAGCCTATCAGTTTTGGCCTCCTGGCTCCCCAGTAACACATGCAGCTCACCTAAATGTCCTCTGCTGAATTATCCCTCCTGACCTGAACAGGATACAATAGAACCGAGAGAGCAAGAGCAACAGTAAAAAACCAAATTAACGAAATATCATTGAGGGGCAGCTAGTTGGAGCAGTGGACCTGGAACAATGAAAGATGTGAGTTCAAATCCAGCCTCAGACACTTAATAGCTGTGACTCTGGACAAGTCACATGCCCTCTGTCTGTTTCAGCTGTAAAATGGGAATGATAATAGCACTTATCTCCCAGGGCTGTGAGGATCAAATGACTTTCTAGGATTCTCTAAGTAGTCTATCATATCATCCAAAAAAAGGTCTCGTTCTGTTTCTTTGTGATGATCAAAGGAAATAACATTTGTAAAGTCTGACACATAGTAGTAGTTGTCGTTCAGTCATTTTTCAGTCATGTCTGACTCTCTGTAACCCCATTTGGGGTTTTCTTGGCAAAGGTGCTGGAATGGTTTGCCATCTTTTTTGAGAGCTCATTTGACAGATGAGGAAACTGAGGCAAAGAGGGTTAAGTGACTTGCCCAGGGTCACACAGCTAATAAGTATCTGAGGACAGATTTGAACTCACGGCATTCAACAAATGCTTATTTACTTACTTCCATTGGACTTAGGGGTGATCATAGGCTCATCTTAAGATTATCTAATATGACCTAACTTCAAAGCTTGAAGGGACTTTGGAGGTCAAGCCCAGTCCTCTTATTTTATTCCTATAGATGAGAAAACAGTAGCCCAGGGACGATCTGTGATTACTGAGGTGGACATGTCTTCCTGATAACAAAGTCAGTCCTTTTCCCGCTAGTTCCTATTTCCTCAAGAACTCAGCAGAAATAATAACTCACCACACTCTCATATTGTTTCTTTTGGGGGAAACCAACCCTTAAGGCATAATATTAAATTCGAAATCAGCAAAATCTGACTGAACTTGAAAGGAGTAAGACTTTATGATACTATGTCTTAATCCCCCCAAAATCTTAGTTCCTAATAAATCATAATTTAAACCTTTGACAAGGGGCCCTGGACCACATCACCCTGACCCAGGATAGCCCTGTAGCCCCTTCATACTATTTCAGATTTGGCCTATGGGGTTTGGGAAGTTGTTTTTAAACAGAGTACTGCCCAAAAGGTCATGCTGACATTCACATTTCACTGATGCCCATATGCCTTCAGTACTGTTGGAAATCCATTGCATAGGTGGGAGGGGAGATGGCTATTTCATGAAGAAATATATGTAACATTTCCAAGTGGAAAAGAACTGAGTTGACTAAACAGCACTTCCAAGTTTAATTGGGATGGGATAAGAGAGTTCAGGTGGAGATGTGGAAATGTCATTGTTGTCGTTCAATCATTTCAGTCATGTCTGATTCTCCATGATCCCACTTGGGGATTTTTTGGCAAGGGTACTAGAGTTGTTTGCCATTTCCTTCTCCAGCTCATTTGACAGAGGAGGAAACTGAGACAAACAGGGTTAAGTGACTTGTCCAAGGTCACACAGCTAGTGAGTGTCTGAGGAGGATTTGTACTCAGGTCTTTCCTATTGCAGGTCCATTATTCCACCTAGCTGCCAGCACTCTGTCCCCTGCAGTGCCACCTAGCTGCCCTGGAAATGTCAATGACACTAACACAGTTTCCAACAATGATATGTTTCAGGCAAAGCTGGTGGCTTTCCTTAAAGACAGCTTTGGCTAAGGAAGGGATCTTAGAGGCCATCAAGTCTAATAGCTCTCACTTTACAGAAGAGGAAACTGAAGCACAGAGAAGTTATAGAAGCAGAGATTTAGAACCAGAGGGCATCTGAGAAGCTCTTGATGGCCACTATAGTATCTGCCAGCTTTTATTACCCTATGAGCCCCATCAGCCTAGCCAAAATCAGGTTCCCAAAACAAGGTGGATGAGTGGTGGGGCCAAGACTGCAGAGGGGAAGTAACCAGAGACCTAAGCTGAACGCACAAAGCCAGGACCCCTAGGTCTGTGTCTTAGATACTGAAGCTGCCCCTAATACACACATGCCGCCATTACCATTGCCCCACAATCATGGTGACACCTTCACCTTCAACCCTAAAATGGGTTATTTGTCATAGTACTTTCCCAGGATGGAAGAGAACTGGGGGGAGACAGCAAGGCACCATAAATCACTTGACACAGCAGCCAGCCAGACAAGGCCAAGCTGACACAGGAGGAGGCCACTGGATGGAGATACAGAGTGGCCAGTCAAGGAAAAGGGGGAGATTATTAAACAAGTGAGCAAACTAGAAGCATTTGGAAGACCCAATAACTTCTGACATAGTAATAAGAATAATAGATAATATTTATATAGTATTATAAGGTTTCCAAAGCACTTTACAAATATTATTTCCTTTTATCCT
The DNA here is from genome assembly GCF_028583685.1 of Petaurus breviceps papuanus. NCBI lineage: Eukaryota > Metazoa > Chordata > Mammalia > Diprotodontia > Petauridae > Petaurus > Petaurus breviceps. Next base: position 26,057,235 of record NW_027185798.1, read on the forward strand.
CATAAATTCCAGAGGGCAGGGAGACAGATGAAATGTTATTATTATCCCCATTTTACAAAAGAGGAAACTGAGGCAGGCAGAAGTTAAGTGATTTGCCTTGGGTCACACAGCTAGTAAATAGTTGAAGCAGGATTTGAACTTATCTTTCTTACTTCATGCTTTATCTGCTTCTGTATAGTAAAGTAAAAAGAACATTGGCTTTGGCATTCAGATAATCTGGGTTCAAATCCTGGCTTCTTTACTTATTATGTGTGACCTTGAGTCAATCACTTTGTCCCTCAGTTTCCTCATCTGTAAAATGAGAGGTTTAGATTACATGGCCCTCAAACCAACTGGAACTTGGGGATAATTTTGGGAGAGATGTCTAGAGACTATAGAGGAGAATCAATTAAAAGAAGTAATGAGAAACAGCTTAGAGAACAGAAGATTTAGGGTAATGTGACAATTGTCTTTAAATAAGCAGCATCAAGTGAATGAGTGATCTGATCTGTTCTACTCAACCCAAAGGGCAGAACCAGATGCAATGGGTGGAAATTGTCAAGAGGAAGATTTCATTTTGACATAAGGGGGAACAAAATCTTCCCTATGATTAGAACTATTGACAGAAGAATGGCCCATTTTAGGAGGCTGTAAGGGAAAGCTGGAGGACCACTTATCTGGAATTCTCACTCAAGCTGGCCCTGAGGGCTTCTGAGGCTCCAGCTTACTCTTGGATGCTGTCTGTAATTCTTTCATAGGAAGAAAGTCATCATAGGGCAGAGGGGCCAGAAAAGGTCTGTCCAACCAGCACATTTCACAAATGGCTGAACAGGGCTTAGATTTCTGATTTGAAGGTTCCTCTACCACATGCCCTCATCACCTCACATGGTCATCTTTGGCAGGTATGCAACAGAATGCCCATCCTTATGATAACCATATACTTTTACCCCTCTCCCAGAGAAACATGAGCTTCAAAGAAGGGCAAGCTGACAAGGGAGAAGATAGTCCCTGGAAACTTCTGTGGATGTTTCCATCCTGAGTATTCATTAAAATGTAATACAGTGCAAAGAAGATCTGGGTTCTGTCAAGATATTATTAGGAGAAACGCTGTTTTCTAGACCTAAGGCAGGCTGTACCCAGAGCTTGACATAACAACAATCCTTTGCACTCACCCTCTAGATGATCTCACCCTCTGGCAAGATCCTGTAATTATTGTAACCTGGTATCCTCTGAGCTCAGACAAGCACTGGATAAGCTCAGACAAGTTCTGGTCATAAAGCCCTGCTATGAATCAAACTTGCCACATTGGTGCTGTTTCCCCTCAACGTCAGGGCTACAATTCACTGCATGGTAGTATTGAAATGTGCCTGCAGTAAGGCAGATCCCCCACTAGGGGCAGGGCCCCGGCACATGTGTCTAGATCCTTCCTTGCTTGCAAGCCATTTCCCTCACTTTGAAGTTAAACTTCTATTTAATTCCTGATTTTCCTGTCTCTAGCATGCTTGTTTAGCCCCAGCCACCCACAGGTTAGAGGCTGGCCCAGTTGATAGTTTGAACTCCCATCTATGTGACCATCAACAATTCACTTAACCTCTTTGGACTCCAGTTTCTTTATCTATAGAATGAGACAGGTGGACCAAATGCCCTCTAAGGTCCCTTTCAATTCTAATGAGTCCTATATATGATTCATAGCTTTGAACTATCATGACCAAGACTTCTCTTTTGTTCTTATGGTTCAAGCTACCACCCTGACCATGCACAGAAGGCAATCAGAATCACAAAAGAGCCATCCAAACCTGCCACCAACAAAGTTTCTGCCATGTCACCAAAAGTCATCAAAACTATAAACTAGAGCTTTTAAAGGAAAGTTCAGGAGGGATAGGAAGAGAAGAGTTTGTATAAAAGTGAAAGAATTTTAGGGAACTTTTAAGGAATCTTCCAAGGAAGGCAATCAACTTCCCTCCTTCTCACTCCTTACCTAAAACTATCTGTCCCTATAGATAGCTTAGGTCACTTTGTTACCCTTCTGGAAATTCTATGAGTTGGCATAAATAGGGGAGCTTCAGTAAAGGGGCACTGGGGATTGAAAGACAGGGATGGATATCAGGGCAGTGGGAGAATACACAAAAAGCGACTTGGGCGGACACCCAGACACATTTTCAGTATTCTAAAATGTGAGTGCCATCTTTCTCTTCTCTGACTCTCTTCTATACTCATGCATTTTACATCATACCTATCTAACAACTAACTCTTCCTCTGGCTTTATCAACTGTCCCAGATTGTAAATGTAGGCATCTTCCACATTCTTGCCTTCTCTCTTCTCTTCTTTTCGCATTTTCTCTTTTCTTTCCCATTTCCTGAGCTTATCGCTTCCATGGGAATGGATGCCTTCTAAATCTCTATTTTTATCCTCAACCTCTCTCCTGAGCTCCAGACCTATGTTTCCAATTCCCTCCCCCTGGAATTACTATCAGTTCTCCTCAACTCGATCATGTCCCAAATAAAATTTTTCATAACCAAAGCACCTGTCACACACAAAAAGGCATGGGTCCAAGTCCTGAATGCATCACATACTAGACATAATAGTTTGGAAAAGTCAAAGAATGTCTCTATGTCTCAGTTTCCTCTCTTATAAAAGCAAAATTATAATACTCGCCCTATCTGCCTAACAGAGACATTATGATAAATGAAGGAATGAAAATAGAAATAATCATCAACTATACATTAATAGGAGTTACACTGGCCATGACCTTGGTCTCATTACCACTCTGCTCTAACTATGACCTAAGCAGCCATGTGAAGTCTAACAAGCTCAACATTTTTCATAATAAATAATGGAAGCTACCTCATCTAGGCAAGGATTTTAAAAATAAAAAAAAGCCTTCTGATGTAAAAATGGAAGTTGTGTTTTCCTTGTTGGTTAAAGTATTTGCTGCTTGTAGAATATTCGACAAAAGGCTTCTCATTTCATGTACTGTCAAAAATATAATGTAATTAGAGTGATGCTAAATATCCCCAGCTGTTCAGAAGAAATTTGAATCTTAAATCAACCCTGCCTAGAAGCAGAGCACGTAAGCAGCTGGTGTCAGAATCAGATCTGATAGAAATCCAGTACCAGAAAAGTTCAGGCAAGATTATGTCCAGTTCTTTGTCATAGGTCTCAGAAATCTTCCCCCCCTCCCCATCTGCTCCTCCTCCATTTCTCTTGGGGACAGCACTATTTTTCCAGTCATCCAGAAGATATCCTTGACTTCCCTCCCCCTCCCCTTCCATGGTGGGGGATGGGGAAGGCTTAATCTAGGGTTCATGAATTTTTTTCAATATTTTTATAAGTGTATTTCCCTAGATATGGATTCCTTTCTAATTCAATGTATTTTGTTTTGTACATTTAAACACCTTATTCTGAGAGAGGGTACATAGACCTGCCAGAGGGGTCTATGACACCAAAAATGGTTAAAGCAAACAAACCAACCAACCCTGCTCTGTATTCTATCCACTGCCAAGTTTTAAGGATTTTCTTTCTTGCATTCATCTCCCTTCTCTCCACTTAAACAGACTCTATCCTAGTTGGGGCTAAACCACTTCTCACCTGAACTCTTGCAATCACCTCCTAATTGGTCTCCCTGCTTCCAATCTCTCTCTTCCCCAAGTCAGCTTCCACACAACTGTCAAAGTGATATGCCTGAAACACAGATCTGACTATGTTGCTCTCTTGCCTTCCCACTGTCTCCAGAAAGAAATGCAAAACACTCAGCCTGGCATTGAAACCCCTCCACAACATGGCTCCCAGCCACCTTTTCAGTCTTAATGCATATTATCCCATATTATTTACTCCCTTCCTAATCAAATTGGCCGGTTGGCTTTTCTCCATACACACAATCTATTTCCCATCTCCAAGTCTTTGCACAGGCTAGCCCCCAGGCCTGGAATGCACTTTGCTGTTTAGTCATTTTTCAGTCTCATCAGACTCTTTGTGACCCCTTGCGGCGTCTTCTTGGCAAAGATATGGAGTGGTTTGCCATTTCCTTCTCCAGATTATTTGACAGATGAGGAAACTGAGGCAAACAGATGACTTGCCCAGGGTCACACAGCTAATGTGTCTAAGGTCATATTTGAACTCATGAGGATGAGACTTCCTGACTCCAGGACTGTGTCTGTGTGTACTATGACACCACTTGGCTGTGCTGCCTTACCTAATCCCTTCTGCCTCTGAATCCTTTGGAAAGATTCCTTCAAAGCATAGCTCACGAGCCACATTGTACATAGGCCTTTCCCAATACCCAGTGTTTGTGCTCCTTCCTTTCCGAAATTACTGTGTATAGCTTTGTCTATTAAGTATATGTGTATCTTCTTGTCCCCTTCTCCTCAAAGGGAAATAGAAACTCCTTGGGGATAGAATAATTTCTTCCTTCTTTTCTTTCTTTCTT